>NC_079476.1:19432133-19735164 GCF_026230105.1 Diorhabda sublineata
GCAGGCCATCCGGTCCAGATGCCTTGCCGTTTTTTATGTCTTTTAGTGCTATTTCGAGCTCTTCGGTGGTAAAACTCATTGGTTTCTGTTGTAGTACGGGTTCGTCGTTGGCCGCCATTGGTGTCCTCCTCATTGTCGGGAACAGTGTGCGAAGGACCTTTTTTCTCCTTTTCGCACTAAGCTGACCATGTGTTTTATTTGCCAACTTGCCTGTTACTATCCTGTATCCTTGACCCCATATGTCGTTTTCTAAGTTTACTATGAGGTCTTCCCAACATTTCTTTTTGGCCTGCAATATTAGTCTTTTAAGGAATCTGCTTTGTTCCTTCATACCGTCTTCCCATTTCTGTTTAAGTTATTGTTTTTTTTTTCGTGGGTGTATCTACGTCTTAGTTTATTGTATTCATTTCTGGCATTTTCTATCTCTGGGTTCCACCAGAATGGTTTCATCGAGGTATTATTATTACCGTCTTTACTGGAGGCATCTTTATATGCCCTCAGTATTTCCTCGTACGTTCCATTGCTCTTTTTTAATTGTTCTATGTACTTGTCAATGTCCAGGTAGGTCCTCTTTCTGTTGTTTGGGCTTTTCTTCTTTATTATTCCTTTCGTTTTTATCTGATATCGAATATGTACGTGATGTGTGTATGGATTGACATATTCCACGCACCAGTTAGTGATCTTATTATGGTTACTGGTGTAGCAGAGTGGAACATCGATGTGCGTTTTAGAGTTACCTCTTTCAAAGTGTGCTGGACGTTGTTTTTCGCTACCCATCCTGTTTGGGCCAGCCACTCCTCTACCATTTCGCGTTTATATCTCCTGCTAGGATAGATAGTCGTCCATTGTTTCTCGTAGCCATCTCGAAGGTTGTATCAATGGCTTTTTGATATCTCTGGAGTTTATGTTAGGTAAGATTTACGTGTCCATCATGTAGGTGCGCTTAGTTTCTATTAGCACACAACTATCGCCTCGGAGCATCTTGTAGATTTCTAGATTTTTGTTTAGTATGGCTATCGCCACACCTACTTTCTTGTCTGTTTATTGGCTTCATAGAAGGCGATGTCTTGCGCCATCTTAGACCTTTCCAGGTTCACTTGCAGCACGTTTATCAGGCTTTTCCCAGTTTTTTTGTCTGTGGCCATCCATTTTTTCCTTTATTGCGTTTTTAGGGTCTGCGCCTGACCCTTGCCATATAAGCGGATGACTATATCACCGCTGTTCGTCTTCTTTACTTTGTTTATGTTGACATTGAGACTCTCAATGTCAACTTCGTCTTTCATTGGTTTCAGGACCTCAGTGAAGGGCCTGTCTCCTGTCCTGACCAGAACTGACTCTCCTTCATCTAGTTTCTTGTCTCTAGTGGTTCTCGGATGGACCACCATGTTATAGTTACCACTCTTAGTGGTAAATTCCAGGATCTTTCTCGCGGAAGCAACCACCCTCCGAGAATGAGGACGTTGGTGTCCCCGCCCTGGCTCTCCCCGACCATGGCCCTGACCATTTCAAAGTCATCTTTCTGGTTGCCTTTTAACTTGGCGACATAATGTCTTCAAGTTTTTTTTGTTCGTAGAGAAGTTATCGAATTTTCGTTAACTTCGTACCTCTCAGGTTACAGGGATTCCGCCAACTCCCTTATTTAGGGAGTATGCACCATCATGTCTTTGTTATCGTCCTTTTCTGGATTTATTAGGACCATACAGTCCTTTCTATTCAGAGCCTCTTTTATGGGGAGGATCTTGGATTTAGTAAAAACCTGCTCCTCCCAGAATTTGTCCTTGATTCATTCAAATTCCTTGAAGGAACCGCCTTCTTCTAAAGCTACCTTGATAACTTTTACAATTTCCGCTTTTTTCAGCTTCTCCACCCCTTTTCTGCATTCTAGGCATTTTATGCCGCTGCAGTTTTTCTTTTTACCTGGGCCTTTGTTGTGCACCAGTACGGGGTGGTGACACTCTTCTCTATCCCGAGTAGAATAGAGAATAGGTCAGATGATTCCTCCCCTTCTCCTCATCAACGGTCTCCTCAACCCTGGTCGACTGTTTTACTATCGAGAACGATTTATCCACCATTTGATGGTATTGCGTATCAGCTCCCGGGCGAGGTCATTCTCGATAGCTTTTGCATCCTCGTCATTAATTTTGTCGTCTCCATCAAAAGACGACGTACAATCATCAATATTGAACTTCTTTCTATCATGAGACGGAGATCCGTCTGTCTCCGACGTAATGTTCCGGCGAGGCAGCGCGCCCTTACCTCGCTAAGGCTAGATACTCTGGGAGGTTGCCTGGTCTCCCAGAGGCACCGTTCAAGACTGTCTTCACGCAGCCATTCATCCCATAGCCACGATGGCTAATAACGTAGGATTGCGGTTTCTTTTATCCAGGTTTACTCCTTTAGAATTTTTTGAGCTGTTGCTTAACCTCACTCCCCTCTCTCCGTCCGTCTTCACGGCCCGAGAAGAGAGGAAGTTACTGAGCCACTCCACCAACGTCAAGGTCTTACAGCTCCCAGGAGTGGAACCTAACCTAACCTAATCTTACCTAACCTACCTTAACCTAACCTAATCGTTTTTTTTTGCCCTGATGTGGGGTGGAAGCTTTGCCTTCCTCCCAGAGGGCTGTGTAATGCTGCGAGTTTGTGTTGGAATCCCTCCGCGCTAGATGCATGAAATGGTTTCTAAATGTGCCTGTGGCCTTCTCGCACGCTACCCAATATAATATTAACATTGTCAAAGCTCTAAACATATAAGTATGTATGCAAAAACATAAATCATCTTAATACGATCTAATTAATCGTATGACGGAAACCTTCTTTCATGATGTTGAATTTTCAATAATAATTATTAACTTGAAATTTGTAACAAACTATCAAATCATAAGTATTCGTTTACATTTTTTTGAAAAATATACGAAAATTGAGCTCTAGGAGAAAAAAGAATGCACCTAGAATACTAGACAAAATAAAGGACTGAAAATATTTGGAAAATAATTTTTTTAAGTAAGTGAAATTGTGAGTGGTAGTGTAAACACTGTGTACATTTTGAATATAACGAACGGTTCTAGAAGTTCCGAATCAAAAGTAAACCGACAGTCTTCACAGTAGAAGTATTCTAAATCGTCAATATCAAAAAAGCACGTCACGGTCGGAGCAAAGTGTTTTCTTTCATTTTGAAGGTGTTTTGCACCACATTGAGGTTTAGCTTTGAAATAAATTCCTGCGACTTTTGGCTCTTTCTTTAACTATAAATCCGCTCAAATTACAACAGTTCTAAGACAAACAGGAGGTTGAAAACTAATGCAATGAATTCACTGAACACAATTCCGTAAACTGACTGTTTTAAGTAGTGGGAGCATCAATGTGAATGTGTTGTTCAATTACATGGGAAGTAGTTCAAAGGTTGTCACTAACCAGATGATAAAGCTAACACCAATGCAGAGATGTCAAGGAAGGATCAATATTTTTGGGACAAGGATTGTATTTGTATGTATATATTCAATTTTTTTTCAAAGCATTTCAAAACTAACATACATCCATCATTTCTATTTCATTATTACATTGTCCTTAACAAAGAAATCTCATATACAATCACCAGGAAAATTTCAAACTTTAACCTCTCGAATTGAACAATAGAAATAAGAAGTAATGTGATTATTCGCAAAGCCTGCATAGCAAACATTCCTCCTTTTCACATGTCATTCAAACATTTGTAAACGCAACCACGGCTGACGTCTATTAACAAACCCTCGTCAAGAAATTCAGAAGTTCAGAGATTACTTAGTAAACTATTGAAGAATAATTCAAGACCGAATGGCATGGACGTTGTTTTAAATATTATTCACATTCAATTTATGAGGGTTTCTGAGAATTTGGCTATTTGGGATTCAATTATTTTCCAAAGTAGTGTAATAAAGGGAAAATACCTAAATTGTCAAATTTTTTGTCTTTTTTACAGTTGCATTTTTCCAAAAACATGCGAACATATTTAATTAATGTTCGAATTAAATTAAATCCATGAATTAAGCGTAGTTGTAGCCTTTTGATGAAGTATGATCATTTCCATGGTGACGTTTCTTTGATGTTTTCCAAAAAACAAACAGTTGAGCATAGGAATAGTTGAGATATTAATAAATTGAATATTTGACATAAGAAAATACCACAAACCAACATAAACATGTTAAACAATAGTTTACACAGTTCTGTAACAACGAAATTACAATCTTTGTGTTGAAATTTCGAATTAAACCTAGCAGATTTAATGTAAGGCTGGACGTTATACATCAAACGTGCAGACGGTACATAATACAAACTAGTGTAAAAACAATTTGAAATATTTTCGCTAAATTCTTAAATAAAAAATATCATTAAGATATCTAAATCCAGTTAAAGAAGCAAGCTTAGTCACTTTCAATAAGAAAACAACAGGAAAGTATTATTCATAGTACGTTCCACAACAAATTTCCTTTTATTGATATCCAAATCGGTAATAAATATTATTATCGATACAAAATTTCTGCTTACCACAAACAGTACTAGAAACCAAATATTCTATGGATATCACAACTACCAATCGTTAAGTATATTATCAAGTAGATCGTGTTCTGCGGCGAGGATTTGATACAAAAGGGTTGTGCGGTGGTGTATCGCATACAAGGTCTAATTAGGCAAGATCACGAATTCCATACACGTAAGATACCCTGAAACGATGAAACCAGTTAAACCAGGAACAATGTACGCATATTGTTCACTTCTACAACCTGCTAAATTGACTGTTTCTGTCATATACGGGATTTGCTGCTAGAGTTGGGAATGGCGAACATTATGCGACGAAATGATTATAATATTATAAAAAAGGAGCATAGGCTATAACTGAATTTTCATCAACTTTTGCATTTGAAATCTTGGATACCCATCAAGTTATTGGAAACTGAATATTACTCATTTTTGTACAGAAAAATGATATTATACTTTGAGGTAACCAAAGAATCGAGAAATCTTCAAAAAACTTGAAATATTGAAACTTCGGTGCTTGTACATTTTAAAAATATTGATAGAAACATACCAAAACCAATTTGTTTTGACTAAATATGAAAGATATAACCTGCTTTTATTTTATGAATCATATATTACAATAAGGTCATAGAATGACCGGGAGGTCGATAAACATCACCCGAATCCAAGTTGGAAGACGTCGTGGCGACTGATGAATGGAAGCAGGTTGATTTCTGTATCGAACTATTCCCATAGGGAATTGGGTCGCACCCCACTATCTCCAGACCTTTCTTCGGAATGCGTGGCTCTGCTGGAATAGACCAACCCTACCCTAGCTACTCGTGAAAACAACCTTGGAGAGAGAAACCTTCCACCTCTCAAATGAGAATACCTCACGAGAAATGGAAACAGGGTGAAGAGGGATCCCTCTCTTTTACTAAAAAAGAGGCATGGGATATAGACAACTAGGAGGCAGAGATGGCCCCTTGTGGTGTGGACTCAGCGGGGCGGATTTCCGATGGTATATGCGCTATCTCAAAAAAGCTTCAAAGAGAAAAAGGGTGCATCTTACCCCAAACCAATATCCTGGAAAAAAAGAATAGGAGTTTTATCGGGGCACTATCGCCTCAAAAAATACCTGAAGACGCTAGATCTAGCAAATAATACGGTGTGCAGATTTGCACAGATGATGAAACCTCTATCCACATTTTCTCGAAGCGTGAAACACTAAGGAACTCCAGAGCGTTACACCTGGGTGCGTATGAAATAGAAGGCGAATATCTCTGGCAATTAAAGCAATTCCACATGGATCAGATGTAGATACTAGGCTCTCATCATCGCAGCAAGAAGATCCTTTGGGTCCCAAATATATATATATATATATATATATATATATATATATATATATATATATATATATATATATATATATACATACATACAAGGTCATATAATATTATTTATGAATTATTTATTGTAATTAGGACATATCATAATATTTATATGTTTATAAATAAATTAGTTATATTTTTGCAACTATTTAAATTTATGAATTATAATCAAAATATGTACGAGTATTAGTTATATGTTGTAATTATTGATGAATTATATATTATAATTAGGACAATCATAATATTTATGTACATGTACGATCTAACTGGCTGCATTAACTAAAATAACTTTAAATGTACTCAATGTATATGAATGATGTCAATAAAGTATTAAAATATTTATATTTTAATATTTTCAAATATAATCTGCAAGTCAATAGAAACAGAAAACAACTTATAAATTCAAATTTGTAGTAAGCAATGAAAATTCTATCAGAAATACGAATTGAGAGTATTCCATTACATCAGTAGAACCTGTAGGTAAAACTCTAACTTCGAAAACGGAAGTCTATATATTGGAAAACCTTTCTTTTTCAATTATTCAAAAGCCAGACGAAGCATTCGATTCTTTAAGTGCGTTAATACATATCGTATTGTTGGACTTTTCTATAATTCAAGCAGAGACCGTAAAATGGGAAATTGTGGTCCACTCAAATCGAAACTCCTAGGGTTATAAATAGTTCAGTGAAAGTAGTTACAGAATAAAAATGTAGGGTCACTTAGATTTCGACGAATTATATCAGATGTAATTGACATTAGAGTTCCATCGCCAGGAAATTTTATATAAATTTAATGCGATTCAAAATACAATATTCAAAATAACACTTGAAATATATATGTAGCTTGTTGATTCTTGATGCTATTCAGTTGTTTTTTAAAAATAAAATATGTCAAAATTTAGAAAGGTTCACGTTATAAATGATATAGAATTTTTTTATAAGTTTATCATATTATATTATTATGAATGAATGAATTTTTATTGGTTAGATTAGGTAGGATCGTTAAGAATGAAGTTAAATTTTTATAGTATAAGTAAGGTTACTGTGACCTAAAGGATATGCAAAGATTATTATTATTAAGGTTATTTAAATCAGTTTTTTATGAGTCTATTGATCATTATCAGTAATACATGTTATTTCTAAAAACATGCATTTTCGTATTTGTTTTTTGCTATGGTAGATTCATAATCATAATCCATAGAATGACTCTCATAGAAAACATGTTCGGCAAGCGAGCCAGGGTATAATACATTACAATTTAAACGAGAAATATTAGAAACTATGTTGATCGGTTTTTTGTTTGGTGTTCCATCTTCAATTTAAGTAAGAACAGATTGTATCGTGAAGATTTGCCCGTAAGCTGAGAATAGGTAATGTGATATTGTTAGAATTATTATTAATATTAGACGATAAGCCTCGTTTGATGTCTAAGTCACTGTCAGATGTATTATATAGACTTCGTTTCACAAGATATGAAGGATGTGAGTTTTCATGAAAAAGTTTGTATAGTATTTTTAGGATCTTTTCATGAAATATTATAGTAGAAAGTTTATGTACTCTATTTTTCATCTGTTTAAATTAATCTTAGTGTTACGTCGATGATACGAATGATAATTGCTATAATATCTTCTAGAACTTATTGGTTATCTATACCGGTCAATTGAAATTTCATTGTCTCCATTTTTAATGAATCTATGAATTATCGTTTGAACTGATGTGTGTGAGATCGCATTTTTGTGGTGGAGAATGATTCGTTTTATACGATTGGTTTTCCTCATTTTTTCGAACAATTCTCGCAAAAAATGCTGGTGTACCATTCTGAATTGACCTTTCTACGTTGCTTTAGTGGAACTGTGGCGACGTGTCTAGTTATTCCGGAAGACCAGGCGACTATTTGCTTCAAAGTGCTATCTAGGAAGTATGAAATATTCTTATTATGTATCGAATGATTTTACAAGAATATACGGAAAACAGGTAAATATTGTGTAATTATTCCTAATTTTTCTTTATAACCCGTATCATTACAATGTATATGGCGCCTAAAGGCAGACATATATTAGGTTAGGTTAGGATAGGTTAGGTCATTAAGACTTTCTTGGTTTTCCGATAGACAAAGAGCCAGTATATTTTTAAATATTTATTTCTATCATACAAGTGAAAAATCAGCTTAAAGATAAAAGCAAAATACTACTGCTTAAATCGTACACTCTAACACATAAGGAATAGTGTGAAATCAATCACTTTTTTAATTCATACTTTGACAATTGCCTTCCCAATATTACCACCATGTAACATGTTCAAGAAAGCATCGAACATATTATCAAAACCTTCGGTTACAGTTTCTCTATATTTCATTTTGTTTTGGTACATCCATACTTGTAATTGATAAATACCAGCTAACCACTGATGAGTGTTGCTATACACTGAGCCGAATTGCACTTTCAACTCTTTTTCTTTCGCTATTCTCTCGATTTCGATACCTGGAAATGTTAAATGTATAAGACAATTGATATGTAACTCTAGCTATGTGGAATGTTTCCAATTTTTAGAGTACGTTCACTACAAAGAATAAGACATCATGTCAATAGATTTTTTACAATATAAATCGAAAAACTGAATATTAATAATCAAAGTATATAAATAGTCCATACTATTTTGTGCTACTCAAGTTTTTGTCATCTGTCTGTCAAAACACAAATTTCAGGTGAAAAGTAATATAAACGTTAAAAAAACGCTTGTTGCATGCAGATGATCCAGTCTGAATAGTAAATTTGAAAAGTAGAATATAAAACTCAAATAATTAAGATGCAGGAATGAACAGTATAAGAATGGGAGTGAACATAGATAATACCGAAATAATGATCATAAATAGAAAATAAGATTACGGAAACAATTAAGAAATAAACTGGGGGTATAAACCATTGGAGAGAGTAAGAATATTTGAAAATTGGAAGGTGAACAAACACAATCGGAGATTTGAACAAAACTATACTATTACACAAATAAATTGCGATCAAAGGAATTGAGAGAAAAAGCTAGAGTAAAATAAACCTAATTGAAATTGAACAATTAAGGACAATATTAGGAGAATTTAACGTGTTGGCAACCGGTTTGAAGAAACTCGACCTGTTGTTTTGCTGGCAATACCCTACCTCTCAAGGGTTTTAATATACGAAGGTTATTTTGTTTAATCACGACATTTTTTCATTTCAACAGTGTAGTAATTCGTTCTAGTAAAATTATTGTTTTCATTTTATTTATTTTTGGAACTATCATTGTTATTTTTTCATGTAAAAAGCAAACACAAGAGGGTGAATCCTATTAAACTCAAGTAGTTCGAGTGGTGCCTGCCAGGTACGAGGATATATTGAAAAATTCTTAGCCTACTATAGAACCTAACAAAATTTCAATGTCAAAATATTTTATTACTCAACGTATTCTCTACTTAAATTGGATACATTTATTACAGCGAACCTGCAACGTCTCTAAACCATGAGATTTTTGTGCAGGAGCGTTGTCCTGCAAAAACAAAACTCCTTTGGATAGCTTTCCGAGTCTTTTCTCTTTAATTTTTTCCCGTAGAGTGGTTAGTATTGCCAAATAGTAATGTCCAGTTATTGTCCCTTATCCAAAAAACCAATCATGATTACTACATGGCAATTCCAAAAAACTGAGGCAAGAACTTTTCCAGTAGATTTTTAGACACGAAAGTTCTTAGGTTGTGGAGAACAAGAGTGTCGCCATTACATCTATTGTTGCTGTGTTTCTGGATCGTAGAAATGTATCGATATTTTTGGGGACTGACACAGAAACAGGCCTTCCCGATCGGTCATCATTTCAATGGAAAATTTACTTCTTTTGCAGCTGGCAGTCCAATTTTTCACGGTCGCATACGAAGAACATTGATCACCAAGGTTATTAAGCATATCTTCGTAAATCTGCTTACCTCTTAACCCTTTTAAATACAGGTACTGGATGATGGCTCGATACTCCAATTTTTCGATTTTCGCAATTTCGGTGGACATCTATTTTCTTTTAATTTATTGCGTAACTCTGGTTTACTTTTTTGACGTCGAACTTTACACTGACACTTCTAATAAGTTATTGTTCGTTGCTAAGGTAACGCAATATTTTGTTTATACATGGAACTAATCTAGGTTAACTAGATATCAGTACATCCTCGTTTATATTAATCTTGAGCTTCTGTAGGCTGTAGTGTTCGGGAAATATTTGCCTTGGTAGCTATTTCTCCGGGCTTGCATTTCTCCAAAAAAAGGAGTCTTGATAAATCGACGTTCTGAGGGTCTGCAGGCGAACGCAGTGTTCATGAGACACGTCTGCCTGTCGAGTAGGTCTTGTAAATGCTACTCTAGGTGGGATTATGTTAGATAGCTCGGAAAAGTATCTGCCGTAGTAGTATCGGTAAAACAGAGTCAGGTCAGCAACCAAATTTCTGGTTAATTTTGGATCGCCCCAGGGTATGCTTGGGGACCAAGCTCCGAATGTGCCAACAATATTCCAAATATGATAGTTTGAAAATTTGCAAAAGAAATTTGAACTGGATTATTTGATTTAACGTAAAATAATTTATTATTCTTTATAGTTAAACTTGGAAAAAGGATGTAGAGTAGTCAAGCTTCGGTTACAATTGAGTCTGATGTGTGTGCAGAGATATGTCACTAAGAATTGGTCAAACAGTTGTTGACTTCAGTCACTTTTGAGTTTAGTTTCTTTTCGGTTTGCACCTGTTATTGTGTAGAAGATAGGTAGGATCACAAAGTGATTGTCTAAGCTTGAAGCTCATATGAAAGAAGCGGAGACAGGTACAGAGAGAAATGGAACAGTGCATATCAATTAATGTTCTGTTAATCATTCATTCACGTCTCAGAAAATATCAAAGTTTGCTGAATGCACAACTTATCAACTTAACCACAAAATACGGAATGAAAATATTGTAGTATTTTCAGAAACTAAATATCTGTGATTATAACTAGTTTCAAAAACTTACTATAGTCCACAGGATTAACCTCATTATAGGAAGATATCGATCCTACTTGTGCTACTCTTCCATGTAGGTTCATATGTTTCATAACGTTCAAGGCAATTTTACCACCAACCTATTCAGATAGAATAAATATAATTCATGAAGTCATACAATAATTGATTGTTAGTTATTGATCTTACAAAATTTCGTAAGTTTAAAATAAAATACTGTACTTATAGCTCATATTGTCGTTATTCAATTGATATGTTGAGGAAATTCTTGAGCCTTGCATGTGAAGATGAAAATGTTAATTGACAAACAGATAAAAACAATTCTACTACGTTCAAGAAAGAAATCGTTTGATTTTAAAGTGAAGATAAAATGTTCAATCCAACTTGTATCTGATGAAATATTTCTGCTTTGTAGATTTGCAATTCAAACTTAATTATCTGATCTTCATGCTCTCCGCAGAAGTGATCGCAATTATCAAACTCATCATAATATCGGACTCTTTATCCTTTATACTTTTTGGTATAAATGATAATTTTTAAAATCAAATTATTCTAAAAACTAAACTGAAAAACAATGAGCTACGCATAAAAAATATGATTTAAAATTTTTGTGGATAAAAGCACATATCGGAGTCAGTCATAACGATAATGTAGACAATCTAGCAAAAGAAGCCATCAGTAACCGACTGCCTATAAATAACAAAATAACTGTATGTATAAATGTATTGTCTTTAACATTTTATTAATATTCGATATTGTACAAGTTAAAACTGTAATCTCCTCTGTTACTCAATCTAAGAAATATGTTCCCATCCATACCATAATCTACCTTGCCTGTGAGTTAGTCACCCTGAATGACCCCTAAGTGTGATACTTATAACCTATCCAATTTGATGCTGAGAACATGTATGATGATTTTGGGTTTGTTAGATACTGTGTACATGCGATACCTTTAATTTATTTAAAACTAAAGCTCACGGCTAAATATGGACGGAGTTCTTCGCCCATAAAAAATGGATTTGCTGGGAAGTATGGGCTAGCGAAAGATAGATAGTGAAGTTAATATCGAAAAAAATGACGTGTGGTTACCTAAACTCACTACAATACGAGGATGATCCTAGAAGTACCTGACCCAATAAAGAAAACAACGAAAAAATTTGGAAAAAAATAATTTATTTTTCAACGTAATCTCCTTTAGCTCCATACACGTTTCCCAGCGATGTTCAATAAGCTCGATACTATTTTTATAATAAGAATCGTCAAGCTCCTCAAAATAGCTATTAAGTACCGACATCACCTGTTCATTGTTGGAAAGTTTTTGACCACCGAGCCATTTTTTTCAAATCTGGGAACAGAAAATGATTCGAGGAGGCTAAATCTGGTGAATAGGTTGCGTGAGGTAGCAATTCAAACTTTAATTCATTAATTTTGGCCATTGCAATAACGGATGTGTGCATTATCTTGATGAGGAGCCATAACCTTGCCTGCAGATGGATCGGTCTTTCTTTGGAGCCGGTTCTCCCTTTTCAGTCCATTGTTTTGATTGTTCTTTTCTTTCAGGTGTGAAGTGATGGACCTACGTTTTATCCATCGCTAGGAAACGGTTAGAAAATTCGGCTATATTTCTGTGAAACATTGCCAAACACTCGATGGAATGTACTGTACGATGTACTTTTTGAAATGCCTACAATGTTTGCTAGCTCGAGAACTTTCAGGTGATGATCATCTCCTACTGCTTTGTGTATTTTCTTCATTATTTCTAGAGTCGTCACCTCTTTTGGTCACCCAGAGTAGAATCTAGTTCAGCTTTTTTATTCATTGGGTTAAAGCCTTTCACATAAAAGTATTGTATAACATACTGATGACCAATTATTCTATTTTTACAAATTCACTCAAAACGTTCACTATGATGGCTGCCAAACAATGTAGCGTCTTCAAACTTGAAACATATGCTGTATAGATTGTGTATTACCGCCATCTCTAGATCACTTCTAGGACCATCCTCGTACACATAATGTGACAAAGACAAACAACTATAAATGTCAGTGTAGTTGATATCCAAATTCCTAGCCCTCAATTTCCTCAACCTTATGATTCTATTTATTATATAGATTTTCACAATAAACTTTGAGGCACCAAAAATTTATAGAAGAGAACAAATTCATTCTACGAACTTAAAAAAATTGACGTGTACATGTGAATATATAGTTTCCACATGTATAAAATCTTTTGAAATGTCACACTATTGCTGATTGGTTGCAAAATCAAATACACTTAACTTCTTTGCATTTACTTAATGGATTATTATTTTACTTGGAAAATACGTTAGAAAGCACAGATTTCAACGAATTGTTTGCTTGGCTTCGTGATTTACTCATTATTATTTCAATTTCCGATTGTAGATGTATAAAATTGGATTATCACTAAATTTTCATTCATTTTTGATAGAATCTCTGATATTTAAGTTGCTTCAAAATTCAGGAGAGACATATTTAATCGAAGAGAACAAACACAATTTTATATTTTCTTCAACAGTTAAACAGTTAACTATAATAGAATATAACGGCTCATACAATTTGAAAATTGGATTGAATTCCACGAACATGCAACTATTTTTGAGCGCTTTTATTTCAATTACATGAATATTGAAACAAATAGGTATGCGTTCCATGAATTTTTTACGGATCATTTAAATATAATCATTATGCTCGAAAATGTAACATATTTTCATACGAGCGTTTTATTTGGATTTTTGAATTGTATTTTTGTTTTTTTTTTTAGATTGTTTATTTGATCGTGAATTTATAAGTACTGCAAATTCATGTTTTATAACGTTTTTAGTTCATGTTCATTATGTTTTAACTGATAAATAAATACTTCTTCCAATATCAATTCCAGAAGACAATTATGCGAGGAACAATTTGTATATCTAATCAAGTAAAATTAAAAAGTTATTTGTGCCTGATAATATATTTCAAGAAAAATACCACTTAATATCGATTTTGAATTTTTTTCACTTACATTATCAAAAAAGCAATCAATTCCTTGCGGCGCAAGTTTGATTAATTCTTCATCAATATTTTTTGTCTTGTAGTTTATGAAATGATCGAAGCCCAGCTCTTTCGTTATCCATTCACCTTTTTTCTCAGTACCAGCAATTCCAATAACCGTGCAACCTTTTATCTTAGCTATTTGCCCAGCAATGCTCCCCACCGCTCCTCCAGCACCTGTTACCACCACCGTTTCACCAGGATTTGGATTACATAATTTCAGAAATAGGAAATATGCTGTATTCCTAGAATCACCAAATATTTTTTGTAGCGATATTCATAATTAATTTGTTTATGTAATGATGAATGAATATCATTAGATGGAGTGATGATTTTTAGACATTGTTCTTTCAACAATAATTTTTCAAAATTTTTTTTCCAACGAATCAGTATGATAACAGATTTACTCATTTGTGAACTCTTTATACTAACCCAGGCATGCCAAGTACGCCTAAACAGACTGATGGTGAACAGTCACCGATATCAGGGGTCAAATATGGTTCTGGATGTCCATCCGAAACTTTCCCGTTTGAGATGGTGTATGTTCTCCATCCAGAATTCAATACTACCAACTTTCCTTCGGGAAAATGACAGTGTTTACTCTGAATAATTCTGTAAAACATAATGATATATATAATGCTTTACCAGCTTCTAGATAATTATTTCCAAAAGCAATAATCTTAACAAGTGGCATTATAAAAATGTAAATTAAACAATTTGAAAGATTCCATGCGGTTAATTGAACATTTTGTTTTTGAGTTTTTGAAAATGATATTGTTCAATTTGCTCTTGCTAGTCCGTTGATAATTTTAATTCAATACTGACTTAAATTTCTGTTCATAATATGTGTACTTCTATATGTATACAGGATGTTTCGAACAAAAACTTTGGAAGTGAGTAGATGACGTGGAAATAATGCTTTGACATAAAAACACTCAATATTTGAAAGCCTTCTGAAACTACTACCAATAAATTATTACAATTTATGATAATTTGCTTCAGAATGTCTCTTTATGGCGAATTAATTGAAAAATTCATTTTTGCTATCTTTCATATAACAAAAAACAAAAGTTATATACATTGTGGTAAAAAGATGTCTTGTAATTGATTTGAAGGTTTTCAAAATTTTAATTGATTCAGTAGTCATATTAAAATCTCCATATATTTTTATCCTTTATTGAGAAAGGTCTCTTTTGGCAAACCCCCAAATTATTATAAATTATAAGACAGGTAAATTAACATTTTTCAAGTCAATTTTTTTCAATTTCCGCAATGTTGAATTGTCGAATTTTTGCGCCGTTTCATAACCATGGTTGAAACGTATGTCCATCACTTCACACCTGATACAAAAGAATATTCAAAAACTATGGACTGGAAAGGGAGAACCGTCTCCCAAGAAGTGAAGACCTTTCCATCTGCAGCCAAGGTCATGACGTCGGTTTTTTGGGATTTGTGTGGGATAATTTTATCTTGAAAATGGAGAAACTAACAAACGGCGAGTATTATGCAAACTTATTGCAACGTTCGAGCGAATAAATCAAGCAGAAACGGCCGCATTAGGCTAAGAAGAAGGGGATTACGTAGAAAAATTAATATATTTTTTCCCAAAATTTTTGTGCTTTCTTTGTTGGGCTAGATACTTCTGGGACCATCCTCGTATTAGATCATTCGGTTTAGCCTATAAAAATAAACTTGAGTAAATTATTTCCATTACCTGGCAACTTGAGTTCCGATCATTGTTTGACCAAGGGACAAATTTTTTGAAAAAATTCTCATATAAGGATCAACGCTAAGATATATCGCTTTAGCCAAAAATTCTGAAAAAGAAATAATATTCGATATAATGAAATTCAAATATCTAAATATTTAGTAACAAAAGTTACTTCTCCGATAATTGTTCGGGATATATCTATAATAAATCTAGAATATCGTGGATGGTAACTGAATAAAAATTGTACATTCTTGTAATTTGATATATCAAAAATTAAGCTTCAAATCCATTGAACTGTAATTTATTGAAAGGACATGGATTCATTAATCAATATTTTTTACTGAAGTTGTTAGTTTTATGCAACAATTTTGATTTAATGCAATCGGTCCTTTGTTAGACATTTGTCTCAATATAAGCTCACTATAATCCAAGTTAAGCTGAGCATTCTTTTTTTTGGGTTTTAACTTACTCTTTGAAATTTATAACCTCACATATCAATTACTTTCATCTCGAATGAGTGAGACTACTACTTACGTACAGTTAGAAATTATTTATTCCCAATAGGTGGATTAGAAAACGTGGAACGATCGAATGGCCTGCTAGATACTCCAATTTAATTCCTCTCGATTACTTTTTATTGGATTATTCAAAATCTAAAGTATTTTTCAATAGACCAGAAATATTGCTGATTTAAAAAGTAGGATAACGGAATAAATTAACAAAATAACCCCTGAGGTCATACAAAATGTTATACGAGAATACCAAAATTGCCTCAGTTATTGTCAAAAAGTGATTGGTCGTCATTTTAAAAATTAAATTTCTTACTTAAGCTTGCACCAAATTTAAAAAATCTTTATATTGCTGAACAGAGGATTAACACCACTTTCCAACAAGGTGCCCACGACCCCTTTTCTTATTTAAAATTTTCGAGAGTGGGTGCTGGAGGGGGATAGTATTTTTATACTGTAAATTGTCAATTTAAGAATAAAAATCGACCCGTTTCAGGTTTTTTGACATTGAATTTATTCCTTACATATGGACCTCATTGTATAAGCAAAAAGTAAAAATAATAGCCCAATTGGAGATATGAATTAAAATGTTCCACTGAATTATTACTTCTTTTTCTATAGTTGAACTGTCAACTCTCCATAATTGTAATATAACCATAAACCATAATTTTATTGGTAATAGCAATACATTTTCAAAAACTTTATATTTTCGTATTTATTCTAAGCTTGTTAATAGTTGGATAAAGGTATTATTACAACTAGAATTGTGAGCTGAAAGAGAATTGTTATTGTGATCGATTAAACAAAACATTTAGAACAACCATTTAGGTATCAGTTCCATCTTGGTTCTCAGTTGATCCAATACCATTTGCAACAATTTATTAATCATCAATATGACTTTATCTAAATAGTTTATGTAATATCAATTATCCTGCACAACTAACATTGGGGCAGTGGACACAATCCAATACTTAAACGTTTTGAGTATGAAAGATGTGGCTTTATATCACTGTTTAACGATTTGTAGTTTTAAGATATATTAGATATCATTATTGATATTATTATTTTCCCAGTATATATTTTGAATGTTGTTGTGGGTTGAAGACCTCCAAATAAAACTGTCTAAGAGTTTTTCAAAATGCCAACGTTTCGATCTTTTATTTGATCTTTATCAAGCCTCAAAAAATGGTACATTATAACTCAATTTCTATTATTTGTTTATATATATAAGATTAAATAAAAGATCGAAACGTTAGAATTCTAAAAAACTCTCAGACAGTTTTATTTTGAGTCCTCAACTCACAACACCATCCGAAATTATATAATAGAAATATGAATATTTGAAAATCTGTCCTGGTAATTACCATAAAAAACTATTACTGAAAATAAGCAGGCTTCTCAGATCAGCACTATTCTGAACATTTCTGTATTTTCAATACAATTTTTTTCATTGAAAAAATATCATTTATAAAGCATTTATTTTACCTCCAGTTTCAATTGGCCGCAGCTCCTCTTCCACTAACTCCAAATCGGTTTTTTTTGGAAACCCTTCAAAATATTTTACCAATTTGTAAACTTTTGCTTTCACCATTTTGACGTTATTTTATT
Source organism: Diorhabda sublineata (assembly GCF_026230105.1). NCBI lineage: Eukaryota > Metazoa > Arthropoda > Insecta > Coleoptera > Chrysomelidae > Diorhabda > Diorhabda sublineata. The sequence continues at coordinate 19,449,888 of NC_079476.1, forward strand.
AATACTGAATAAATGTAAAACGTAATTTTAACTGAATGTGGCCTTTTTATATAATGGTTTTATCAATGTTTGTTACTTTCATGTTTAGATATCCATGTGGTTAGATATCATTGTGAGAAAACATAAAATATTGTTGTGTGAGAATAACTGAATTTTTAAAAAATTTAAAAATGGAATTTGAATGATTGGTTTGAGATAGAGTCAACTTTACAGTTTTTTGTATAAATTCAATTATATTTTAGTTTCGAATATTAACAACAACAATTAACATTGCTCTTCTCAATCACTATATCTTCGTATTCTTCGCAATGTTTCTATATACCATTCTCCACCACAGAGCTTCACCAACATGAATCACAATAAGTATTATTGATATAAATAACCATTATAATATTAATAGAATAAATAGAACACAAAATAACAAAAGCTAAGTTCTTTTTCAATAAATAATTATTCAACTCGTTTGCGTGTGAACTCATTTTTCAAAAAAATTGGCATGACTACTAAAATTTTTATTATTATTAATTATATTAAACTAGGTATTTATCAATATATCCTGAAAGTTCCAGAATTTATCGTTAACGGTTGATTTTTAATCAATTTTTCAATCAAAAGTACTCAAAATTTTCATTGTAATAAAATTATTGTTGAAATCAAAATTTTCCAAAATCCTTTGGAGGATTAACTATTCATTGTAACTACTCATAAAAAAGTTTGTATCAATTATTTATAATGAAGTGGAAAATGGACGGTACACTTGATGATGTGATCTTGCTCATATGTTTTCATCTAAACAATTGTGAGGCAAACTTACTAAAGAACAAATTTTACAATGCTAGATGACTTTTGAATAAATTGAACTTTGCTAAAGACATAATAATTTGATAATAATAATAATAATAATAAGATTTGATGATGACATTACCATTTTTACTCTAAAAAACGTGTTCTTCAAGAATACAAAATCCATTTTTAAATCTCAGCGACTATAGATAGTTATGTAATATATAAATCAATTCAAAAAACTTGTAATGTTTTAATCGATCTTTTTAATAGTTTCTAATTGAGTAAGTTGTTTTCAAAATCAGTACAATCATCATTCACCATGAATTCTCTGGATAACAAGGATAATCTGTGAAAATGGCGTGGAATCCGCTTGATGTCTATCGGAGTTTAGCAGCATCCATTACCACCTATTTTGAAGGAAATATATTTAAAGTTTCCACCATTATTTGGCTCTGTCTAAAGTGAATCGCATACAATAATATTTTATGCATTCAGCTAATTGATATACGGTAAATTTGGTTACATTGGTGTATACAGAGGGTTTATTATTCGAGAAAAAGTAATCATGATTTCCATATATTCTTCTGCGGTCTGGAACACTACTTTTTTGTATCACAAACAACTCTGCTAGAAAAAAATTGAAATTTATCATTATTTAATGCGTTAATTATGTAAAAAGTTATTAAATAATGTGTCCTTAAACTAATGATTGCATAAAGTTATAGAATGTCGAGTATCTAAACGAAAAGAATTTTTTTTAGTTTTCTGCAACGGATTCCAGAATGACCCATTTGGTCTTAAATTATCGACAGTTAAAGAGGTGATGTCGGTATTTTTTATCATCATCTTTGGTTTACCCATTGACGTAGAGCAACGATAAGAGCTTTTAAGAAAATTTGAGACCTTAAGATGGTAAAGAGTTGCTGTGAAGGATGAATATAATGCATGCCTCATTACAGATGAACTGCAGCTGTAATATCTGTTACGAGTTTTAAGAGATCATCGTTTAAAGTATCCAAACTGCACCAAAGATAATCTAAGTCATTCATACGATTCAATAAACTCAATCTTCGAAATCTAGACTTAAAAAGATTTAATTCATGAAATAAATAATTTGTTTAAATGAAAATGTTACAGATGACATAGGTTCATATTTATAACATTTCTTAGTAAAAAAAGGCTACATTGGAATAATCAAATTTGACTACTTTGATAATCGTTTTTTATGTGGAGAAATAAATTCAAAATTCCAATTTAATTTAGGAATAAAATTTTGATAAATCAAAATTAAATTAATTATCACAAAAAACCTCAAAGTTGTACAGAATTTTTTTTCATCATTTTAAAAAATATTTTAGAGATAATTAATGAGAAAAAATAATCAGTATATTTGGCTCACCTTAAGTTCTAGTGAATCAAAATTAGCTCTTGTTAGATCCAATATGTGATTTGTATCGGAATTATCTTATTACTAAATTAGCAATCTAATAAAAATATCAACAACTTTTTCTGCATCTGCTGCTCTACATAAATTCAGTTCACTTTTATGTTAACAATTTCAGAACGATTAAATTATCATCCTTAATCCAGAATAAAAAATAGGTTTATTCCATTGAAAAACAATCTAACCGTGCACTGATTACAATAATTCCAACAAAAGTTTTCTAAGGTATTCAACTGAAAATCTCGTTATATAAATAACAATTTTCTTCGTAACCTAAGACAAATTCAAACTCAAAATAATCATATGGATGGATTATTTTCAATATTATTTGTAGGATTTGTAGGAAAAATTAGACTATTACGGTGGCCATGACTAGAAGAAAAATGGGAGGCACATCATTTTTCCCATGTTTTGAGACCTCCTGAACACGATTATGATGGTTTTTCGAATGTCTGTAGTTTATATATATATAAATGAACCGATTTGGTTCAAAATTAGCATACATGGCTTTTTGGCGGCGGATTGATGTTATTAGAGTTTGGTTGAAAACAAATGAATATTTCGAGGGGTCACAGTGCAAAAAAGTGGTTTTTGACCTTTGCTCACCTCTGCAGGTCAAACAAAAAGCGACTGAAAAATGAAATTTCACATGTAGGTTCAATTAGTTGCGAGATGATTTCCTGTCTAAGATCGAAACTTTCCATCTCCACTCCTCTCCATTTTATGGTCATTTTTGTTATGTTTTCTTATTTTTTGGCCAGAAAAAGTTTAACTAGAGGGTTCGAACTTCGCATGCAAGTAGGGGTGATGTTGAAGAATTGTCTTTCTCAAGTTCAAAGTTTTCTTCTTCAGTTCTTCTAGCACAAAACGCCCGAAATCATTTTGATCGTTGTAATTGTTGAACTGCACCGCCTCCTATTTAATGAATAATACGAGTATGATCGTTGCTAGGGTGATTTTTTTTATTTCCCATTTTCGAAATTTCTTGTCACTATGACAATTTTTTCTTTGTTGTCAATTGGAATCGAACAAGAGGGTTCGAGACCACCGGATCTATTGAAATTATGAACTTTCATTCGAGAGAGAGAGTTAACTTGTGAAATGAAAAGTTATTGAGGAATAGCAAATTTTCCATATAAAGAAATAAGATTGAGAATTGATATCATTTCCAAGAAATTCATTTTATGGAAAGATTTGTTTGTGTATTAGTTAAATACGAAAAATTCGACTTTCGTGTTGGAGCTCTGCTGCTCACGGCTTTTTATTCATTTGTTGGATGGTAGATTAATGGATGAACATTTAAAAGGATCAAAAATAGAGAAACTGCAAAGTAAACAGAGCAGATAGCAAACAGCTTCTTTAAGTGGAGCCCAATAAACTCTTTCTGTAGCCCCAATTCATATATTATTGATTTCTATCTTTTTTTGGAAACCTTGAGAGCAAATATTAAAAATAAAAATAAAAAACGTAAGACAGAAGTCGGAGAGACGCACTTGTTTCTGTCCCGACTAATATTTTTAAGATACAATTTTGATTTTTATGATATATTTGCAAGGTATCACCTGCATTTTCTATATTGGAAACATACGTCAAACATACTTACCTTAATTTGAGAAAATTAAAATATATCTGGATCTCTAAGAGTACTCTTTTCAATTTAATACCACAATTATTATTATAGCATAAATTTGATATTACAATTATAATTATAGCAATTCTTGTAAATAAATTTGAAGTAAATTACTTGTTACAAAGTATCTCAAGTGCGGACACTTAATCAAGAGTAATACGGTCTGTTATATCTCACCAGAAGTTAACCATACTTCAGGTTTCTCTTCACAGTTCAAGTGCTCGTTACCTCTTCTCATCATCTATGGTTGTCATTTATACTAGGTCTCGATTGATGTTTAAGCAAAACTGTGTGACGTAGCACCGATCATTAGCTTTTTTAGTCGTTACAGAATATACGAACCGGTCCACAATACTCAAATTAACTTAAGTTTCATGATAGGTTCACTATATTTCTTATATTACACAGAATTATAGTTAGAAATGTTTTTACTACAAATTTTCCGATGTCATCGTCACAGTTAGAAAATTGACCCCAGATATTCACCGAAGCCATTCTTCTTGATCTACCTAGTCACCGGTGGCGTACCAGTGATAAATTAGACAGAGTTCAACGAGTTCTTTACCTGAGGCGACTACGCAAACGCTCTCATCTCGCTACTTTGGTCGTCAAACTCATGACTCCGAGAAGATTTTATTACATACAGGGTGGTAGGTTTAACGAAAAATATGTATACTTCTGTTCACTAAAAAAGCATACACTTATATTTTGGCTGCGTAAATCAGAATTCCTGCCTAATGTCACTGACAGATAATTCAATACTGAATACACTGCTTACACCACCACTACACCAACACTCACAATTACACTGTCTGACGCGCGTTTCGATGACCAAGTTTGAAACTTGCGTCAGAGAGTTTAATTGTGAGTGATGGTGTAGAGGTGGTGTAAACAGTCTATTCAGTATGAATATCACCAATGGTTCCAGAAATTTCGACGTAGATAATTCAATACTAAATTTGAAATCAGTAAAAGTGTACTTAATGCCTCCTGAAATAACTGAAATTCAGAAACCTGCCATTATTGCCAAATTGAAAGATGACTCCACTAACCGAGTCAATAATTATGATAAAATGGAAAATTTATTGTAAATATTTACCACTTAATATTGGTAAACAAGTCTAGAAATGTTAATTAAATATATACAGCTAAAAAAAAAGCTAGAATCTGTCCCAAGATTTGTATGTTATTTCAATAAACAGAAGTGTACATTTTATTTTCTAAAAAAGTCAACTCATTCTTGGAAAATGAAGCACAAATCTTGTCCTATTATTTTAGTTTTATTTCAACTTAATAAGCATTTTTCAAGCAGGAATTTATGCAATTGAGAAATGTATTCAGTTCAATCTAGAGAGGAACTATCGAAAATAGGAGATCATCATCCTGTCCGATAATCAAGCAGTTATTAGAGCTCCAACATCATAAAATCCAAACTCGTTTGTGAATGCCTAGAAAACTTAAACGAGTTAGGCAAAAAAAAATAAAATTACCCTACATTGGATTCCGGGAAATATCAGAGCAAAGGGAAATGAAATAGCTGATAAGATCGCTAAAGCGGGTGCAGGCAAAAGCACTACAAAAGAAGGTAGATAGGAGCAAAACCAATTATTGGGACAACCTACAGGGGCTGAGACAGGCAAACATTCTTCTGGGAAACTAAAACCAGAGTAGATTTGCTGAATGTATCAACCTAAGTAAGAACAATCTACGAATACTAACAAAACCTCTATCCACATTCTCTCGAAGTGTGAAATACTAATTCCAGAGCACTACACCTGGGTACGTACGAAATAGAAGACGAAGATCTCTGACAATTAATGCCATCCTACTTTCTAGACTTTTTAAAAGGAGTGGAATTAATGGTATCGCAACAAGAAAAGGGGACACAATAGAATCTTTTGGTTGCAGTTTATACGAGATCCCAAATCGATACATACATAGATGGTTTCATTTCAACTTAATAACAATAGATGATACCCCAAGATTCTGTCTATAAAATTTTTTGATTCCCATTATTTTTCACAGCAATCCGCTTAGAATATTAGTGACTAATTCAAGCAATTAACGAATTCAAACGCATCAGCGATTTTACGAACATTTCTAAGTAAATTTCACTTGCTGAACATCAACAATTCTTCTAGGTGCTTCTAGTTTCCGCTTGATTTGTCTGATAACTATTATTATGTTTGTCAATAACAGTAAAATTGAAATATTGGAACAATTATGAATATTCTTGATGTATTGACTTATTTTTATCTAAATCACCGAACATAAACAAAAGACGTTAATAGTTGATATAAAATCTAACCAATATTGTCATACGCAAACACGAACTCTTGTTTTTAAAGATCAGTCCAAGTGGGAATTTGACATTAAACTGAATAGAATATGTTCAGGTATAATGAGACATAGTGATTTACTACTCAACCAGAAACTTTTTTATATAATAAACGAAGATAATGAGGTAAATGTAGAGATTGAATTAAAATTATTCATTTTAAACAGTAATAAACAGATTAAGTATCAAGGGATAATAATCAACTGTCCTACATAAATCGTCAAATTATTCTGAAGGATATATAAATAATACTGCTAGTCTTTCTGGTAATTTGTATCACTCTATATGTTTTCAGTCCAATCCCGCGACTACGGCTCCAGGGACATTTCTCCAGAGTCTAGGGTTTCCAAACAACGGAAATAATAGATAAAAAGAATCGCAGCTCAAGAACCCCGGCGGCAAGCTCTAGCTAATGATGAAATATTTTCAATTTGTATATTGCAGATTGAGATATATCGTTATCATTTTGTGTAATTTAAAAAAAAAGTAAAAATCATATGTCCCAATTTTCTATGATATATGTTTAATAAGCTGTAAAATTATTATGAAGAATAGAGAGGCTATAAGCTGTTTATTAGTAATCATTTAGAATATATTAGCAGGAAAATATGTATAGTGTCTATAGAAAAGTAGTTTTGTTTGTCTACCACTCGAAGACGTGATTGATTCAAAAAATTATAGCCAGCCAGCTTTTATAAAAATATTTCATATCGCAAGTTTAAGTTTATCTAATACTATAAGAGGGGAGGATTATTCAAAAAGGCCATGACTCCAGTTCTACTTTATATATTTACTACTATATATGATTTATTCAAACTTTTTCATCTTGGAAAAAACTTGTTATTTGGACAATTCTAGTCCTATTTAGAACTTGGAAAAAAATCATTATTATACCTCGTTAACTTGCTACGACTGAATATTAAATTATAAAACGTAAATATACATTAAAATATAAATTGTACTACGCATACAATCTTGAGTAGCTTTGTCAACTCATTTTAGTTTTTCTTCACATGTTTTTCGGTTCTGTGAATGATCCATAACGCCATATTTCTATTCATTTGAAGAAATTTATGAATTAAATAAATCTCACTAAGCCACGCCACTGCTTATCGCAGACTGTCTAGCAGGAATATTTCAAAGAAATTGTGTACATACGTACATACGCCTTCCGACAGCTTCCGCTTCGGCTTCGATGTTTTCATTTGTAAACAGTGGAGATGATGAATTTTGACACACGTTCATGAAGTCTACGTGGACTGACGGTTTGTTAAATGTTTCAGGAATTTTATACGGGGAGTAAACATTATTTTTCACTTCTTAATTTGGTACCGCGCGTTTTTATGAAGTATTGATTGTATTGATTGTTCCTCACATAACTGTCTTCTGCGATTGATATTGGAAGAACTATACCAATATCTTAAAAAAAGAGTAAATTTGAAATGTTTTTATTTGGATACAGATTATCTATTATAACTTTACATACGAAAGGGTTTTAAACAAATAGAAATTGACTTTCTTTGCGTTTTTATAATAATTCCAGCTATCATCTAAATACAACTGTAATTGTTATTAAGACACGGTGATGTATTTAACAACCAATAGTGGACAATGGAAAATAAAAAAATGTTGTATACAGGTTGCTCCCGGATTTGATGCGAAAAATTCGAGAGTGAGGGCCATGGGCGGCTTATGCCCAATGGTTAACAATCCGTAACTTTCACAGGGTCAACCTATACTATATAAAGATAGCAAAAATTAATTTATCAATCGATTTTTATCGAAAAGATACTTTTTGTTTAACTCAATAAAATTTATGATTTAGGAGATACGTAGATTTATAGATCGTAGTACATGCCCAAAGAACCAAGGCCATTCAGACGTTCTCAAGAGTAGACATCGATATTGCTGTTCAATCCAAACGCTTACATGGTCGACGATTTGAACATTTTAGTTGTTTTAATTTTATAGTGCTATTTGTCTCTATTACTGTTTCAATTTGTCATATATATTAACATTTGACAAATGTTTGTTTTCGAGTTGAAAGCTTTTCACTTAAACTTTCAGCAAGGCAATAGACACACAATTTCCTTCGTCTTTTAAACTTGTTTACTCGTTTTACTCATTCACTTTTCCAATTACTTTCAATTACAGATAAATTGCAAAATCGAAAACTCTCCGAAATTGTTTTTTTCAAATCTATTTGAAGAGTTGGCGAGGCATCCGATTGGAGTGTTTTTGATTAATTTGTGAATAATTGTTTCACTAAATCATTTTAAATTAAGGCGGGTGAGTTACGTGATGAGTTTGTTTAAATATTTTGTGTTGTAATTGAAATTTGTAAAACCGACTGGAAAATTTCAATTAAAAGCTTGGAAAGCGTAGTTGGAAGTCAGTTGAGTCTATTCTATGCGTTTTTTATCAAATATATGATTGGAATTGATTGTAATGTTTTTATCAATTAAATGGTTTCATTTCATTCACTATGACCTACGATGTGAATAATGTTTTTGCGTGTCCATCCTCAATCTAATTTTATTATTCTTTCGGAAAAATTACTATAATATATTACATAATAAAGGACGAAAGTTAAATTTTTGGCCCTTTACATGATCCTGATAGAAAGCAAGAATTGATGATAGACAGAATTAACGCAGATTCGTAGTTCACAATTAAAATAGTTCCTTATGATAAGTAACAAACAGAAATACAGATATTGGAGCAGAGAAAATCCTCACTGGATGTGTGAAGCTCACACTGAATCTCCTAAAATTGAGTGTTTGGGCTGATTTCATTAACGATAAAATTATTGGCCGTTATTTTTTTGAGGGCACATTTAATGGTGAGGTCCATCTAGATTTTTTGAATAACTTCTTAGTGCCTACATTATAAAGGCTTTTTCCTGATGGTAATAATCCAAAAGAGATAGATCGGTCTATTTACTACCAAGAACATGGAGCTCCACCACATTTTGCACGTACAATTTTATTTAAACGAGGTTTTTTCCAATAGGTGGATTGCATGCGATCGAATGGCCAGCTAGATCCCCCAATTTGACTCCTCTCTAGTACTTTGTATGGTGTTATTTAAAATCTAAAGTATATTGCCGATGCATAAATTAGGATTATGAAAGAAATTTTGGACAATACAAGGAAAACATAAATCAAATTAACCAAAATGTGATTTTTCCGATACAAAATTTTCTTTTATACAACTTTTTGTGTAAACTTCCTACGAATCCTTCACTTATTAGAAAACTTTTTCAAATTAATTCAAATATGAAAATGACTTCTCTCCAATAGTAAATTCAATTTTCCGACGAAAGTGGGAATAGGAAGGAAGCAAACATAATTTTTCTCTTCACCTATTGACAGTACCTATGTCTCCCTTTTAGTGCATTTATATTCCATCTAAGGTTTTCGATGCACTTTTAAGTATTTTCTCCGCCTATTTGGAATTCAAATCTGACTATTATGTGCCTAGGGTGAAAGCGATATCATTCAGATCTTTCGCAAATCCAAATTATAAGAAAACAAAATCAAAGTGAGGGAATGTAAAGTAATTATTTTTTTAAATAAAATCGGAAATTGATTGATTGGAATTATTCAAAAGCATTCAATTCTTGTTTAAAAATATGTTTTCAGGCTTTTCAATAAAATTTTCATAGCAATGATATTTGTGAATTATGGTTTTTTTATGAGCTTTACGGACCTGTTCAATTAAATTTAAATTTTGTGTCGGTATAAATTTCCTATGAATATATATATATATATATATATAGAAATATTCAATTAGTTAGTAGCTATATTTTTTATATTATTGATATGATCCCGCTCCTAACATTAAACATAGAATTTATCAATCCAAAGTAAAATGAATACAATTTAGAGATCACTATCTATTCAAAAAAATTCTAATAACTTTAACTATCATATATCTCATAATGTTTATCGCAGTCGTCAGTAGCACGAATTTTTGTGTAGCATGAAATAACATCCTTATAAACTTACAATCCTCCAGAAATTACAAGATGATGATTTTAGACACAAACATTATTCCAATAGAAAACGTCCTGTTTCTGATTAATTTTAATTTTTGTTAAACGATAAGGAGGATTCATTAAATTGTCAATAGTGAGTAAATGAGGATTCAAGCTGGACGAGGAAAGGAAAGGCCATACTCAACGCCAAGTTAAAGTTAATGTTAATGTCAAAATCAAGATTATAAGAACTCTTGCAAGAAAAATTCGTTCTGCGTTTAGATAAAATGTTTGTGTTTTTACCAAAACAGAAAACATCGAAAAATCGATTCACCGAATCGATTCTGTACAATATTTCGATTTCAGATTTCAGATCGCCTTGTCTAGTGCAAACATTATCACTAATTTAAACTGCGCGCCATATTTTTTCAAATGAATAATCGGTTAATACATACCTGAAACAAGCTTAGGCTAAGCACGGTTCTGGTAACATTACTTGCTATCAGCCAAGTATCAAAAAGGCCGTCCCGGAAGCGGTTTTCAAACCATGACTAAATCGGTTGGAACACAAAACAAAATCGTTTCTATAACGGTAACCGCCCTTTTGGAACATGTAATCTCTATTGCGCAATTCGTCAATGTACCAAGGACCGTTCTTTGATGGATCGGAACAAAACTATATTCTCATAAAGCGGTTTGGTGGCTGACAATATGGAATTGAACGGGCATTTCTCTCACTCTTCGGAGTACGATAGGTGGCATCCCGCGTACTATTTATTTTGATTTCACACTGGTCGCATAGTCGTCATTTCTTTTCATACCAATGTTTGTTATTTTGGAAATATAATAATGAATTAATCAATAAGTAAAATTTCAAAACATTGGGTCTGTTTTATCGTAATAATATTATTACTATTATCTTTTATTAACTGTCACACTAATCTAACCAAATGCTTTGAAATGATACTTATAGTTTTTTTGTAGAAAAAATTTCTTGGGCAGGAAAAAATATTTTGAAAATTTTATTTTGGCCGGTGCTAAACAATATTTGCCCACCATTACAGCATACTTTGGACTAGAAACATGTTTTATACCAATATAATTTTTTAAAATTCTAAAACTATTTACCTAGAAAAACTTACTAGATATTGTTAATGCTAAATAAATTGTTTCTTGTTAAATGTTTTAAGCAGTTAAATCAAATAAAATTTATTATTCGTTTATCACTAAAGGATTCATATCTCGGCCTATAACATTATGCAACCAAACTATTTCCTAATAGAACAACGGATTGCAAGAATATCATATTTATCGCGGGAACAATATAGAAAAGTCCATCAACCAGAAAAATCGGTTCCTAACTAAATAATACGAAAAAGTGGAAATAATTTAGATTTGATAATCCAAGTATAATTGCAATGACCCATACTTGACTGATTTCATTGTAATTAAAACTATGGAAGAGATTCAATAGAAGATAAAAGCCACATTGAGTAATAGCTATTAGTAGTAAGAATGTACGAAAAGTCTTTCGTTTAATCTTCGCAATAATTCAAAGCGCACGTTTAAATTAGGAAGTCTAGTATGGAGGCATTAAAGAAAACTGCTTGTCACATTAGATTTTTCTAAGGATAATTCGATTTATTTCCTCTTATTTCGATAATTACTATCATAATTAAATACGAAATCCGCATTTACGATTCATTTAAGTTATCTTAATAATTTTTATATATAGATATGTCACGTTTGACAAATAATATTTTGCGTGCACAGTGTAGTGTGGTACCCTTTAACTAAAAAACAGAATCTGAACAAAGCAAATTGCAAATACCCAAAGATGAAAAAGAATACTGACAAAATAATTAACGATACCTAAGCCCAATGTTGCCGAATCTATAATACATAAAACCCAAATTATTGAGAAACATTTAGCTGGGTCCTAATAGGAATACCAATATTCATAAGGTCATAATTTAAAGAGGACAGTTCAATATATATGAAATGAATCAAATGATAATTTAATACATTTTATATTTTAAGTCTAATGATTATTCTAATATTCAGTTGAACTATTTCATTATTTCGTAAACTTATTGTTTATTGTAATCCTTATCTTGTTTTCACTAATAGGTCTAATAGTATACTGGCGTCTTCCTCATTCTATATTAATATTTACTCAGTTGGCTATCATATGAGAATGATTTATATAAAAATGGCCAAGCTCATCGCATCGATTCGACCCGTTGTTTCCGCATGAACTTGGAAAATTTAACAAAAATAAATACAACTCAAGTTTACAAAAATAATGGTGTTTATTTCAAGTCATAAGATTAGTATTAACATACTTACAAAGTTTAGAAGTCTGAATAGATTTTATACCGCTCGAGCTACGTTCCAAACATATACTACGTCATCAGCGCCGATTGTGTAGGAGAGTTTTTGGCAAAATGCTACCGGCTAAAGTGCATTTTGACGACAAAGAGTTGATATAAAAATGAGCTGGGGCTTTGTCCTGGCTCTTCAGGCATGTTGCCCCAAGTATATTCCCTTGCAATGGCTAGTTATTTTGCCATTAATAACGATGTTATGACTGTTAAAATCTGCGACATGAACCATATGAATAACAGATCTATAGAATGACATATCATTTGTCCATCCAGGCTTTGACATAGTGACAAAAAATACAAAATACAACACAACGTGATAGGATGGTAAGACAAAACAACGTGGTGTGGATGCTGCAGTAGCTTCTCGGGCAAAACTCGATCGGCGCTGGTGACGTAAGCAAGCGATTGGCGAGCTGAAGGAGGAAATGAAGGCGGAGTAAAACTATTTCACTTTTAAAAATTCATATCAGCGATATTACAACTTCTAGACACGTGCAGTAATTGCAAAATTTATGTTACAGCGTGCCCAATCATTTAAAAATATAAATCTGACATCGTTTTCAGACCTATTTGTAACATTTGATTTATAAATGTTTATTCTACCCATTTTTTTTGCTTTACAACTGTTTGAATAGTTTAATTGAATCATAGATATTTTGAATCGACAGAATCTTATTTAGTAGTATTTATTTAAATGTGTATAATTCTTATGTGGAATAATTTGTGATACTATGTGAATAATTTGTTAGAGAAATAATCCAGCGAAGATTTGCTTAACTTTTGATACAGCATGAAAAATTTCAGGAAAAACCTTTCTTTTTGTTTAGATTCGACGGATTATGGGCCTGTTTTGTATCCTACAAGATTGTAAGTACATTGAGTTTTAACTCAATACTTGTTTCGACTTCTTTATTTTGAAAGGATTGTCGATTCAATTGAATAGATAGGGAAATAAACAATAAAATATAACTTTGTTCTTTTTTCAAGTGCTTATATTAAATGAGAAGAATGTTATGTTGATCACATTATGTCAGTGTCAATCGATTCAGACACATTAAACCATATAGACTATCTATTCAGTAGTTTGTATGCTACACTTTGAATAAAAAATTACCAAATAACACGAGCTATAACATGCTATTTTTTCAACCTTAAAAATATTAATTAACCAAGTTCATAATGAGCTAGCAAACTTTTACTTCCTATTCCCTAAAATAACAGCGATTGTTGCAGAGAAACCAAGAAACATCAACCGTCAAAAGCAAATAAAATGTCAGTTCCAGAAATATATTACGTTGGAAGTCTGAAACGGATGTAGCAAATATTCGAAAGGTATAAATTTGTTCCATTGGTGCTTTAATTCTGTAATCCAGCAATTGTTAACTAACCCACTCTGTATAAGGTTTAAAACCAGTGTTAGCATCGCTAATAAATCTTATTAGTCGATCGTAACATGTTGGTCATAAATATAAAATGTATGTAATCATTTTAACCATACAATAAATTATCAACGAAAGCTTTTAAAGGAGGGTTAGTGCTTAATTTGTTTTTAATTTACAAAGTAAATATTAGTTAAACGTTTCAAATATCGTTCTATTAGAGCTATGTAGGACGGTCAATTTTGAATGGTTCGTTTGCTAGATCTGTTCTAAAAAATAACAAAAACCAATCGCAGAAGATGAATCATTTTCCATCACGACAATGCGGGCTCTCAAATATCAGTTCAAACAAAAACGTTTTTGAACAGTCGAAACATCGAATTTATGGGTTATCCGCTGAACTATCCTTGTTTTGCACCCAATTATTTCTTCTTATTCCTGCATATCAAAAATCAATTGCGATGTCAACGTTTTTCTACAACAAGAAGCAGTTGGTGTGTTCAAGTCACATGTTTTGGAGGTACCTCAATCGGAATACCAAAATTGCTGGCATGTAGAAGTTTATTAGCAAGTAGCATCCCTCGCAGTTCGTTGACAATAGATATATTTCACAAAATCTTAATTTATATCCAAAATCTCACTAATTTAACAATTTGTGGCATTCTTCGATTAACGTAGGTTTAAATGAGATGGAAATAAGTCAAAAAAGTTATAAAAATGAAGTTCAATTAAACTGTCAACATCATCTTGACAATTAAACTGACATTAATAGAATAAAGTCTAAACCATGTCATTCCTGACAAAAATTACAAGAACAATTGTTAATAAATTTCCAAAAACATATTCAAATAACTTCCGTTTTATAAGTTATTTGGCTGTTCAGCATGAAAGTATTGAAGATATGATATCCAGGTACGAGTGCATTTTCAGTAAAGAAGATGCTGATGGTTGGGATGTGCGTCAAGCTATGAACGATTTAACGGGTTATGATTCAGTTCCTGAACCTAGAATCATTATCGCAGGCTTGCACGCATGTCGACGTCTTAACGATTATGCGCTCGCTGTTAGATTTTTGGAGATGTGTAAACGCAAATGCGGGAATCATACCAAAACTATCTGGCCTTACATAGTTCAAGAAGTTGGAGCTACAGTAGCTGAGCTGGGATGTGATTTTCCTGAATCTTTGGGGTATGACAAACCTGAGTTATGGTGGGAATCTGTATTTGACATGTAAAATATTGTAGTACAATTTTAATATATGTTTACTAACACCAATTTTTTTATAAAAAGAATGAATGGAATAATCAGTTTTATTATTATCATTATTTTCTGACTGGTTGACTATTTGTAGTTGTGGTGTATTTGTACACTGAAGGGATTTCGCGTCTTTCTGTTGTCTGATTGTGGATGATATCTAAAATAGAAAGTAGAGGTTTTCAGATGAAATTTATTTTTGACCTTTTCTCAATGAGTTTCTTTCTAATTCTATAGCGTCTTTAATGATCATGGATGTTAGTAAATGGACTGGAGCTTGTTATTATTTTATCAAATTCCCGCAACATGAAATTGCTCTATATTCGAATATGCACATTTTCTTTGAAATAGAAAAATTTTGAACTAAAAGCGAGTCGAAATACGGTACAGTCACCGATGAAATTTTGTGACTAACCTCAGACTACTTGCTATAATTTTTTCTTCAGTTTTGGCAATTATTTTATATACAAATTCATTAAAATTTGTCAAAGTGTTACTCAAACGTTATATTGAATCCGCCTATTTAATTAGAATTCACTTTTTCTATTAGGAAACTATCAATATTTTAGTTTTTAAAAAATTTCCGCCGCCTTCCCTGGCATTAGCTATGGACAATTTCCTGAATATCGATCAGGTGATTTGAATGAATAATTTTACATTGGAAGTGATGTGAAAAAGCAATTTAAGTTTCACATAGGAATAATTACCTGCCAATCATTTGGTTTTCTGGATCATTAGTCTTGTATTTGTTTTTGTGATAGAAAATGCCTCACGATTCAAATCTATAACGAGATCTCGCGAATCTGCGATGGGTGATTGATTTTCTTTTTCTTCCATTTACTTCAACAGAAAGCAACGTTGTTCATATGAATTTTAGCAAATCTCATATCACTCTTTATCAGAAGTGATTTATGATATGAAGTACATATCATTAAATGATGTTGGGAGAAATGTGAACATATGTTATATTACAAAGTAATACAAATCATAAATTGATCCGATAGAGGAAAACGAAACTATTTGTAAGTCTGAAGGCGCGAGACAAGCATGGCAAGACTCTCTTAGCCATGTTTGTTCACTTTAAAAACTAACTTAAAACTAATATAAACAGTTATGTTCAATGTAACAGTATATAAAATTTTCTAATACAATAATTCTTATTTCAATAAACTCGGTACAATTCCTATTTATTTTTATAGATTTTAATCATTTGTTTACATAAACAGCATCAAGTATTATCTATATATATTTATTATAGAAATATAATACTCAGTTCATACAAAAATAAAAAACTCATTTTATTTAACTTCATCTATTTTATAATCTTTATTTTTAAGATTAATTATTGATGCTCTAATAACTATTACATATTCATATTTTCACTAATCAAATCAAGTTTTTTTGAGAAGTTTTCATATTTATATTCACTTCATTTGGCAACATATTAAATATTTGTATTGCCTTAAGTTTCTTATTTTTATCACTTACAGTTGTATTAATTGGTTTCTTTGTGGAAAAAATTATTATTTTTAGTAGTCTGTTTCCTCCCCGTACAATATTGCCATAACTTTTTTTACTATGAAAAAATGTGTAATAGATCATTAACAAATAGTAGATATCTTGTTCTATTCATAGTATACTCAATCCATCTGATATTAAAATAAAAAATGCTACCTAAATATTTACATTTATGTACTGTTTTTTAGTACAGTGGAATTTTTTCAATATGCGGTACTGCAATCAATTTAATACTTTTTTTAAGAAATTTATTATTTACCTAAGTAGTTGAAACACAATTCTAATTATATCACAGTAATGATCCATATCAAAACCAATTAAAATACAAAATTTGGGACAAAGTAAGTGACCTCTACAATCACAATACACAGATAAGTACAGTGCTATAAAAATTAATCAAAGCAACCATTTGTACATTCGACTTGAAACCAAATAATGCTGATTTGTCACTTTATGAATTCTACTTAGAAAAGTTATCGTTTCTTCATGTGAAAATCGTTTTGTTAATCCGCTAATATCACATGATTTTAAACCACAAACAATTTCGATGAATTTTTCGAAAACAAAAATCATTCCATTTTCCAAAATTAAAAATATCTCTAGACAGGTTTATACATCTTCATTCGTCACTTCTTACATGTTCCTGTAAACGACCTGAATATAAAAATCGAAACATTCAAAATATACACAAGCGAAGTAACATTCCTGACACGATACAGGCATGACTGGTAAATCTAAACAAATGTCAAGGAAAAAGCAGAGGAAACTGATTCACATAAATATCAATCTGCAATCTGTAAACATATATATATATATATATATATATATATATATATATATATATATATATATATATATATATATATATATATGTTTACAAAATAACATGAACATGAATTGCTGTTCGTTAGTCTCGCTAAAACTCTTGGTCTTGGTCTTGAATTATTTGTGGAAGCCCAAAGAAGGTTTAAAATGAGAATAAAAATGAAAATGCTCGGAACTAAATAGAAACAATATTTTTGTTTTTCCTTGATATTTTGTCACAAATTAAATTTTTGAATTCAACCATAATATTTGACATTGGACAACCAACTATATTTAGATGAAGATGAAACTGCAAATGTGTTTGCGAAGCAGTTGTTAGACATTGGATATAAAAAGTGGACACCTCGACCAGATACATCATATTACCTACAGATATCTGTTTAATCACAGACTCAAAAGAGGACTTGTTTAGCGTGTTTTGCCACATATAGCGCAACAGTTCAATAAACGTAATTGGTTGGGTGACGAGCAATATTGGTGGCGAAAAATCAAGATGTCGAGGATCTCAATGCGACCATTCAGAATTTTCTTCCAGGACCGTTGGCTTCCTTCAAATCAGTTGATATCGTTATGAAACAGGAAGAGGTAGTCAATTATCCCACGGAGTTTTTACAATTACACAATATGCAGTTAAAAGTAGGATCAGTTGTCATCCTGCTGCGTAACATTAATCAAAATACAAAGGAGAGCATGACGTGATCCCATGTATACCGATGATTACAACGGATTTACTATTCGATTTTAAACGTTTACAATTTCCGGTACGTCTGGCCTTTGTGATGACCATGAATAAATCGCAAGGCCAATCGTTGTAAATTTGCGGAATCAACTTGGAGTCAGTCATCTTTGTTTTTTTAGGTACCACAAAAGAAAACAAAAAATATAGTTTGTCAGAAAGCTTTAAATTGATTAACAGACTGTATCATAACTGTGTGTGAGTGTCAATAATTGAAATCTCATAAATAGCCAGTATTTCGGCAAAACTCTGTTTTGTAAGTAAGCAACATCATGTGTAATTAATGGAAAAAAATAATAAAACTTTATTCATACCGAGCATTTTTTCTATTTGTTTTAATAAAACAAATTGTTCAATCAAACAAATGTTCATTTTGTTTGTTTTGATTTTATTTTATACAATAGTTTTTTATTTATCAATTGAGGCAGTACGAAGTCTGCCGGTTCAGCTAGTAAGGAATAACAGCTAGTAAATTTAATAAAATAAAATAATTATAAAATAAAATATCTTCAATGTTGTACTTTTAATTATAAGAAGAAAAAACAAGTATTTATTATAAATAAGCGTGCTTTGTATATATTTGGAATATTGCGGGTAGTACTATGTTAAATTCATACCCTGGATATGATATTCAACCAAATTAATGTATCATTGTCAGCTCATCTAAGCAAACTCTATAGTTCAGTATTGACTTCAGTTGATCTGTAATAATAGTATAGCAGATTGGCAACGTTGTAAGTTAGGCTTCAGCACCGGCAGCGTCAGAAACAATGTCCACAAGAGTTAACGCAATTATCAGGTTATTGGAGTCTGTTCCTGATTCGGATGTTCGATATTTTAACTCAGGTGGGTAGTTGTATAAATGTAGTAGCAACAAAATAAGTGGAGAAATGATCGATATTGAAAAAGTCTGATTTATTAATTAATAGTTCATATCTTGTCCTACTTTCATTCGTATAAATGTTTCTTTCCAGAAAATTGATTAACAATAATTTCTAAATCTTTGTTATCGGTCCTCCATATCAATTCTACAATTTTAAGATATGAGATATCGCTTACGTTCATTTAAAATATATATCTTTCCATTTGTCACATCTACCCTAGAAGTTATTTTGAAGGAGAAAACGAAAAACCCAAGGTGCGAGACGAATGGTCAGCTAATTGGAGTCATTTGTTTCACTATCTCGACATTCGAAATGGCGTCATTTCTTTACCACCAAGAGTATTTCTTGCTTTTTTTAAACCCCTCATTTCTTGTTATACGGTAGTTCACCGCCTTGAACAGTGGAGAAAAGGAAAGTATTGACCTCCATGTCGAAAACCAGGGTTATGAGAGAAGTATGCTAGAAATAGCAGGTAAACAAAAGTTGAAAAAGTATCTAGATTCAAATTGAATGGTACATTCTCCCATGTTACGTTTTTATCGGATCAGTAAAAGCTAAATTTCTAAAGTAGTTTCCGTTGATATTTGATGAGGTAATAGGAAACAAATTAGGTGTTATGATGTATAATGAAATAATTAATCAAAAACTGAACTTCCATGATACCAACGGTGACGAAACATATGAGTGGAAAACGATTTTATAATCCATTTTCTTCCAAGTCGACGAATTTCTCAAGCAACAATAGAGAAATATATTTTCCCCTCGTACACAATTGGTCAATTTTCTGAACACTTTTCAACAAGGGGAAAAAGAACAATATAGCCTCTGCACTCTGAAAATATATTAGTTCTGGTCGTTTGCGTTGCACGTTTTCTGCAAGACAAGAATCAAATTGCCTGAGGTACTTTCATTTGTCGGTTCGTTTTATACTTAAGAAGTGTATTTATATGAGAATTCTGGATACTCAATTAATTAGAGAGAATCTTCTATGTTCTAATTACATAAAATAATATAGTAAGAAAGCATAAATTTGAGCAGTATGTCAGATAATTTAAATCAAACTTGTTGATAAAATTTCGAGAAGAATCCAATAGAAAGAGGCAATTAGTTAAAAATAAATACACATACACACCAAACAGTCATATGGAATTACCGCAGTTGTAATATCCCAATTTATCAAATATAGGATGTTTCAAAAAAAAGTGATTGATAGATAGAAAACTGAAAAATATTTGGGGTTTGCTCAGTAAAAAATTTACGTAACGCCATACATATTTTTTACAATTTTGCCGAAATTACTGGCAACATGGTATTGAAATTTTATCCGGATATGCTGATACATCTAATGAATTTGTTTTTATTTCTGACTCTCATAGATGGCGCTAGTTACACGGTTCGCACCAAGTAGTATTGAACATGACTTTTTCAATATTAGATTTATTAAGCAAAATTTCCAGTGAACTTGAACATCATTTAATTAAAAAAGGTACTCTTGATAAAAGTCGATACTGTGTACCGTTTTCGGAATATTTTGATTTGAACACTTGATACATTTGAAAAAATTGGGACTGAGGACTTTCGTTTCTTGTAACGTTTCACAAAAATTCAGTCTAATCAGTATAGAATCTTGTTTTTCAAAGTTAAATAAGTATGAGGATTGAGCAATTGGAGGGCTTAATATGGAACAAACAACAATTTACTTGTCAAATCTTTCTAAATAATGTTTTCTATAATGCCTAGTTACTTCATGTAGTGAATTTTAGTTTTAAATACCCCAAAATAAAATTCCATTGAGACTTCCAACTTGAATCTTATCTGAATAATATTTACGTCGCCTCTCATCCTTTAATTTTATTTAGGTATACGATATTTGCCTTGCAGAAGTAGCTGATCATTTGAATTATGTATGCAATACAACAAAAAAAAAACAAATAAAGTAACATTTAGAACAAAATAATGACTGTTTAAAATGCAGTGCTTGTCTCACGTTGTCCTTACAATCGTAAAACATACTTCTTATATCTTGAAACTTCATTTAAAGCTTGTTAATTTTTTCTTCCGAATTGTCCATAAAAGTCAGATATTAACAAACTCTGTTTCAAGATAGTAATTATAACAAAAACTAGTTTGGAATTTATTATAGGGTATTTCTGAAGATCGTTATCTGGGCGAATGAAAACCGTATAAAATGAGACACGTGTGTTCGCTTGTTGATCTTTTTTATGGGAATGGTTACAGGTTAAGTGTTGTTAAAATATCATTTGGAGATGGAAAACTTGTTTTAACAATTAATTCCAAGAATACAAATATCAAAATGCAGAGTTAAGTAACATATCTTAAAATTATTGATTTCTACAAAAATTCCATGTTTTGGAGGAATTTTTTTTTATTATATGAACACCGTTTTTCTTGTAATAATTCAATATAACCCAAGCATTGTAATGTATCGTTTTTCTATTTATTTACACTCTTTATATTCGTGGGAGGAATTAATAAACACCGACTCTTTCGTTTTTAATTGATTTACACACTATATAATACACTTAACTTATAATAATTTACTTACAAATATCACTTGTTCTACGATTACTTTTACCAATTTTTACTACGACTATTTATTTAAAACTAACTAAATGCGTAAAAACAAATCATTTATATACCTAAATAAAATTCTAGAAACAAAAGAAATAAACAAATAGATTTTCCTAGAAATTATTTAGAAGAAATACTGTGAATAAACTGAGCCGGTCTAGGGAACAATCTTGCTAACTTGTCCGTAACAGTTATTATCGGAAATTATTTCAATGACCACATTATTCCAGATACACTATGGTCAATACATATCACGCATACCGCTTAGGTTGACCTGTTTTATCACACGCTAGTAAACAAGTAACGAGGATGGTCCTAGAAGTACGTGGCCTGACCTAGAGATGGCGGTAGTTGTTTGAAAAATACCATTGTATTAGAACGACCCATAATCTATAGAGCATTTGTTTTAAGTTTGAAAACGCCATGTTGTTTAGTATTCGTTTTCAGTGAATTTGTAAACGCTGAACTAGATTCTACTCTGGATGAGACTGCTCGTTATCAATAGTAAAATATTGGATAGCAGAGTTTAAACGAGGTCATACGACCTGCGAAGACCAGCATTGCAGTGGTCGACCAAATGAGGAAACGACTCCAGAAATAATGAAAAATATCCACAAATCGGTACTGGATGATCGTCTACCGAAAGTGCACGAGCAAGCAGACATAGTAGACATTTCAAAAAATCGGTACATCGTATTTTAATTGAAAATTTGGACATGAAAAAGCTGTGCACGAGATAGGTGCCGCATTTGTTCACAATGGAACGAAAACAACGTCGTGAAGATGTTTTTCTCGAGTGTATGGCAGTGTTTAACAGAAATAAAGCCGAACTTTTGCACCGTTTCATAACCACGTATGAAACGTGGATCCATCACTTCACACCTCAAACAAAAGAACAAACAAAACAATTAATTAAAGGAGAACCAGCTTCAAAGAAGGCAAAGATCGTTTCATCTGAAGGCAAGGCTGTGGTGTCGGTTTTTTGGGATGCGCGTGGGATAATTTTCATTAACTATATTGCTGTTTCAACAAGACAATGTACCAGCTGACACATTCGCTATTGCAGTGCCAAAATTAATGATTTAAAGTTTGAATTGCTACCTTATGTACCCTATTCTCCAGATTTAGTCCCCTCCGATTATTTTCTGTTCCTAGGCTGGAAAAAATAGCTCGTTGGTCAAAAATTTTACAAAAATCAAGAGGTGATGTCGGCAGATAATGGCTATTTTGAAGAGCTTGACGATTCTTATTATAAAAAGGATATCGATCTTATTGAACATCGCTGGAAAAAGTGTATGGAGCTGTTGAACAATAAATATATTTTATTCCAAAATTTTTGAATTTTTTTTGTTGGCTCAGGTACTTCTGAGACCATCCTCTTACATGACTACAACAAAACTCTTCTGTCGTAGAGAAATTCTTCATATTTCTTTTATATATCATTCATCGCAAGGGCCACAGTGAATAAATACGTCTTTAAATAGTGTAAACAAATTGATCCATTGACTCTCAATATAATGAAAATGTAATTACCATTAGCTGTAAGAAATCCAGACAGAACACTTTGGATATTTAAGTTCTTTATACTTCAGCAGAATACAGCATTTGTAGAATTTCAAATGTTTCGTATATTGGGGTAAATAATTTTGTTATACTATATTGGAATTACTATTGGATGAAGACAAATAGTACAAAAAGGCTTCAGTCAGAACATAGAGTTTCAGGTTTTATTAGTATTATTATTATATCAGTTTTTTAGGTTCTAAATACTAGACTAAAAGTAACTTTTTTTGCTGAAGGTTTTTGAATATTTCTACAGCTCTGACTTCTTTGAATCTATTCTTAACACGCCCACATAGCAGATTTACCCTGCATGCAATGCAAGTTAAATGATATTCGAAATCATAAATCAATAGAGGTTATGAAGAAATAGTATGTTGTGCATTCCCGGTATGTTTAAGACATTGTTAAGTTTTAAATTGCATTCACGGTATAGGCATTCAGACCTGTTTAAGGTACTCACTGAAATTTGAGTACAACTGAAACACGTAGTTAATTTGGCACTCAATTGCACCTTTAAGTGCAGCATTAATGGATTAAACATTAAGTGTAATTTATTGTTGTGATTAAGAATTCTATTTCTACTGCACGATCTTTAGAAATTACAGTTTTATGAGTATTATAAATATATTTCTGTTTCAGGAATTGAAACTGGAGAGAAGTATCATTAAAATTCTCTTTTAAGCGAATGGGAGACGGAGTTCATTTGCAGTTTAAATTTGAATATCATTTTATATTGTAATTTGTTCCAAGGATGTTTTCAGGTTCGGTTCTATTGTAACATATTTTGTCAACTGCAAACTGTAGGAAAATTTTACAAGGCGTTTTTGTATAAAATTAAATATAGTTCAAAAAACAAAAAACACGCTTTCATAGCATATGGAACTGAAAAGTGAAAAATATTGTTTAAAAGAAATAAAAATTGCGCTTTTAAGACAGATCAAACTATAAAGTTTAAAATAACTTTTTAGTTTGATCTGCTTCAAAAGCAGGTTTTTTAAGCTATATTTTTCAGTTTCATATGCTATGAAGCCACTCTCGTCTTATAGCTTCGCTGCTTATATACTTACATCTCGTCGAAACTTGTATCGAGCCGTAACGGTGTAGGTAATTTAAGCGTGTTAATGAGTTTTTATTCGTTGAACGTTTGATGCCAAAAATTTGCAATGTGCAAGTTTGTAAATTTATTTATTTCAACTCCTGAAAAAAATCTTTCTGTTGGATTTCAGTAGTTTTACTAGTACTAAAAAGCAGTATAACTAATGGCATATTAGTTGATACATAATAACCAGCGAAATGAACATCATTGCAATTCTGTATTATATCGTGTTATAAAGTCATTTGTTTTTGTTTCAAACTGATTAAAAAGACATTGAATGGATTGTGTTCTGGATATTAAATCGTAAATTAGAATCAGCTTTACTATTGCGCGTCAATCTATTACTTAAAATATGTTTTTATTGGCTTCAACTATCAGTTGCAGTGATATTAAATTTTGCCGATCAGATATCTTGTTACTAATGATTTCAGCACTACAACAAGAAATTGTTCCCACTTATATTTCACTTTCACAGTTTATGGCACGCTGCTTCAATAATATATATGTTCAACGAACAATGTTAAGAAATTTCGAAAAAAACCTCATCTGTGGACAATCTGATTTTCAAATAGTTTAAGTTTGTTTTCCTTCTTATCATTATTTCTTGGAATTTTATGTAATCAGTGGTATCCTCGGGAAATATCTTTTGAGAATCCAGGAAAAGTCTGACTTACTATAATTAAAACCGAAGTACTATTGAGATTTACACCAGTATATTGTTAGTAAGTTAGTTAAGTTTTGACATCGAAATTCATATGTAAATTTTTTCCAGTACTGTAAATTTAACTTGATTCCAATCTGTATCTGATAGAGACGAGTGTATCCAAACGTGTTTATCGCTTACCAAACTGGTCGGTTAGTTGATTATACTATAATTGATACATTCTGGCTTTATTAATGAAAGATCATGATTCTAGTAGATGAACAGTTCGCTGGTTTATTTATTCGAATTCATGTTGTTTTGAGTTGGACTAACAGTAAGCATATATCGGTTAAATTGGTAATATTAATCGGAAATCGAAAATGGAAGTCACTCAATTTTAAATAGCAAGCAGAATATATATTAAAAACATTATATTTATTACTAAGAGTGTAGAATGAAGGATTTGGTAAATTCAATATGAAGATCAGAAGCGAACACATATTTTCACAATGGCGATTCACAATATTTTCCACATGATAGAGATATAATATATTCTTTCAAATCGTATACCCTTTTTAAGGAAAATATCACTTGAAATTTCCAAACCGATATCGGTATATAGTATTGGTAATAAAGACTGTATCAATAGATCAAAAGGATAAAGCCTTCAGAGTGAAAGTCAAAGAAATAAACGTTCAGTGCGGGATCTAGATGTTGGTGTTTAACATAAAAAATTTTCTCACTTTTTCCTTCACCTTATGAGGTTAAGCCTACAAAATTTCTTTATTTCCAATATATTTTATTATACGATCCATTCTTTTTTTCCTAGGTTTGCCATTTAGTTTAAAAATGATGTTTTCTCCGTTTATCATTTTTCTCGCTGTTATATTTTGTTATGTTTTCTATTATTGGCTAAACTTTCTTCACTATTCTAATGTCTGCGTTCTTATCTTATCCTAATTTTTTTCTCTATTGTTCTATTTCCTGTTCTCAATCTCCTAGTCAATTTCCATGTAATTTATAATCTCTATTGCTATAGCATTATTAATATTTCCCTTTTTACCTCTACACTTTATTGTCCCTGAATTGGTCAATTTAGTACAAACAAATTTTTCGAGGGGGGGTTAATCGCCTTTTTAGCTATTTCTGCATGTATTTCCCGATTTCTGTCATCAGATATTCGTTTGTCATTATTTTCTCCAATTTCTCGTCTTCTTTTTTTCTTTATCTGTTAGGACTAAGTCCTGTGTTTTTTTCAGGAAGTTCCTAGAAAAAGTCGAAATGATAACGATCGTACTATCTTATAAGTGAAAGCGTGAAGTCGATTGAGATGTGTACGATCGTATTTTTATTATGTTCTTCTGTTTTGGTATCTATCTCTAACTCCATAACATTATTTATATTAACTTTCCTTTTTGTAAAAAATACTAGTGTTGTGTATGTCCATCTTTCTATAGCAGCGATATCTCTTTACAAGGAGCATGTAGCGAGCTTTGGTGTTTAGCATTTAATTCCTGCAAAAAACGTGTTGGGAATTATTAGGAAAAACTTAATTAAATTAACCAAAATGTGATTTTAAAAACAGATAAAAATGAACTTTCCACCTGTTGTGTGTATCAAAATATTACATGACATTGACAACTTGCAAAAAATCAGATCTAACTAAAAAAATTCAAATACAATCCTGTTGTAGGACCGTGGAGCTCTGGGAGTGCAACTGGATCACTTTGGGAATCAATGACTTACAACATGAGCATCAAAATAGAAATCAGTTTCAACCAAAAGATTTTTTTCCTTCAGTTGTTATTTGTCAAAAAGCTATCAATTGAATTTTTGTAGTTGGATCGATATTCATGTTGTAGGTGATCTATTAACCAATATAATTTTGCAAGTTGGCAGTGTCAAGTGTTATTTTGATAAAGACTGCAACAGATCGAAACGTCAAATTTTTCATAGAAATTTTGTTTTCTTATTTTATCACCATTGGTTCTTAGTAGTATCCAATTTACTAGTTTTTGTTGGTATACTTGTGCAATAATGAATAATATCAATCAGCGTATTAATTTCAAATTTATTGGATATTTATAGTAAGTGTTTAATGTTATTATTAAATCGTTCTTTAATAATTATACCAAATTTATTAAAGATGATACGAAAGCGTTTTATAAAGGGCAATTCCAATGCTTTGTCTGTTCATCATCAAACTGATGAAAATGTGAATAGCACTGTTGATACTGCTTTGATCAGTAATAGCAATTTCAAAATACTAATCAAAACATCGATCACACTGAGTGTACTTGAATATCAAATGCAATTAATAATAAAGATCCCCATAACTACCTATATACCAAGACCTGTTGAATTTAATCGATCTATAAGAAAAAAAAAACAAATTGTGATTTTATTTCATTGTTTCAGAATAAGACAAGAAAAAAATGGCGGTGCTTGGTGCCCAAAAGCTCAAATAAGTAGTGACGTAAAAGAATATCTAGAGGTCGATCTTCAAAAACCTCATTTGATGACGTGGACCGAAACTCAGGGACGTTTTGGTAACGGTCAAGGTCAAGAATTTGCTGAGGCTTTTTTAGTTGAATATTGGAGACCATCACTAAACCAATGGATTACTTACAAGGATTCCCGAGGAGAAAAAGTTTGTATATATATTACATTATAATGTTGTACATAATGTAGATTTCAATTTATTAATGAATTGAGTCAAAAAAATAGTAAAAAAGCAACAAAACGAGTTTGTTAGTTGAAATCACTCGATAATAAAAAATAAATATCTCACTGATATTTTTTGAATGACTTTGAAAAACAACAACTTAATTAGTATATTTAAGCATCGTTGGTATTATTAGTAACATTCATTGTACATTTTTTATTATTGCAGAAGTTTAGTCTCTTCATTATTTCATTCTTTAAAACTAAAGATGTTGAAGCAGATGGTTGGAAGTTGTTGGTATGTCGCAGAGCTTCTATTTTGCAAGTGAGAAGGGTTGAACAATTTTTGTGTTACTTTTCTTTTCCTTTGTATGGAAATGTATCCTATGTATCCTTCTGCAATGTTGGAAAAACGACATCCTCCGTGACTTTTCAGAGCTAGCAAATAAGCGATGTTTTCCATCAACATGGTTTCCGAGACCGCCTTAACTCATGTTCCGTTTATTTTCGGAATTATCCAGTTTCAGGTATTTTATAACAAGTTTCGGGACAACGCTGGTGGAAACATGTTAGGCATAACACCTATCATTTCGGTATGCAACAGATAATTTTCTGCTGTTCATAATTTTAAGCTATAGATCTGCATATTTAAGTTAAAGTGCATAGGATTAGAATGTACATCACTCATTGGTAAAGGTAAAACTTTTTGACATACGATGTCGTAAAAACACAACAGTAAAGCACCCATCTTCTGCCACATCGTCTAAAGTCAAACGTATCATATCATCTTTACGATATACAAAAAAGATCCCAAACAGTAACATCACTTTTGCCACTAGATATTGTTCATCTGAAGTTTTGCATAAAAATGTGGTTACTTGTACCCAAAGAAAGTAATTATTTTTGGATATTTTGTGTTGTCAGCAATTTCTTTTATAAAACTCTTCAGCATTGAGAACCGACTCCATAACATGGAAGATTTCATATTGGCTACAAAATGAACAAGAAGAATATCACCACTTCTAATGAAATATACAATTTATACTATAATTGATTCATTAGTAAATAAGATAATCATTAATTTAATACATTATAGGTTATAAGATTTCCACATGCTTAAAAATAACTTGGTCCAAGTATTTAGGCAGTGGGTATAAAATTGTCTTATTTTATAACTCATACCAATGTTTAACATTTACAGCGACAACCTGTACAATCTAAAGGTAGCACAAATTAATTATGCAATCGATTTTTCAACAAAATATAATTCTTGTATCTCCATGTAGTCCAAAGAATTGAAGCTGTACGAATATGGAGTACAACAACAACCTCCTACTAATTTATCGATTCTGATAATTGTTTTCTGAATCATCAAAACTTCAAAATCACTAATAAATTATTTTCAAATCATTGCGTGCATTATGAGAGTTTAATATCTTTTGTTCCCTGATGGTAAAAAGAACAAACAAAAAGGAGATTGAAAGCAGTTCTTTTTTTGTAACGTGTAACATAATCATGTGTCGTGCCAAATTCCTGTTACTTATTGTTGGATCTGTTCCTCAACAAAATTTGAAATGATAATAGAATGATTTTTTGGTACATTATTCTCAGTTTCTCGAGAAAATTGCTTCACACCTCTTTATTATTTAGTGAATATGCTGTGCTGTGAAACTTTTCTGTATTTACACCCCAATATGTGAAAAATTCTCATTAATTACGTTACTAACAACAATATCCAATGTTATTGACATTTTCTGTCTCAAAAATGGTCATATCTCATTACTAATGTAGACATAATTATTTTTATGTTTAACTTAGAAATGTAGCTTTTTTGAATGGATCACATTTTAGAGACTCGCACTAACTTATTTACTTCCATTTATTACGTCAAACTTACTTTAATTCATTTATTTTGGTTCTTCATCTTTATCATTCGATTCTGTAATGAATAAATAAAAGAATAAAATTCTAATTGTGTGATTGTTTTTTTAATTTTAAATTGATGAGTAATTGTTTCTTAAACTTTGTCTACACCAGGGCTGGTTATAACTTCATTAACGAAGGCCTTCCAAGTTTCTTCTCTCTTCTATTGAAGCTTGCAATTTCTGAAAGGAAAGGTCTAATATCTATTCACATACAAATTCACTTCAAATTGGCTTTCTACTAATTCGTATTCTTTTTTCTTTCTCAAAAACAAAATCTATGCTGTAGAAATGGACGACTGTCAAAAAAACTCAAATTACACTTTTAATATACAATGCACAACAGAAGAATGGTTAATAGATCAAAATTTAAAGCCTTAGCCCCTAAAGTCTGTGTATTTTTATAGGGATGGTCATTATTCAAATGAAAATTTTGCTTGCATTTTGTGCATTAATAAGCATTTTATACATTTTCTCGTACTTTGGGTAAAATTTGTCAATCTCGCATTTAAACTCCACTAATGTATTGTACTCATAACCTGGCCTAGTACCTTCAAATGTAACGTAAGTAGCGTGTACCTATCCTTGGTAAATTCAATTAAAAGTTGAGAAGTTTCAGCGTAAAATATATAGCTGGAATAAATAGATTTATGACAGTTTATAAGGACGTATCAATGGCTGCAGTCGACAAATTAGTTTTAAACTTTTTAATCAACTTGTCGCTGACGACATCCTTTCAGATTCTGTTCGCTTAATCTCGTAAATGCGATTAGGAACTTGCTTTTTTAACGTTATTACTTTTGGCTTTTCGTTCTTCTCTAATAACTTAAACGTATAACTCGAATGGAGTTATAAGTGTGGTGAAAGGATTGCTTTGAATTAGTAAGTACCTTATTGTTGAAGCTTTGGAAACTCTCTGTGGTGGCTTTGTCTTTGGTGCTTTAGCAAACTTGGCAAATACGTTTCGTTATACATTTTTTATTAGATATATTCCATTTCAACGGTCGGGAATACATAAAGAAAAATCAAAAGATTAAAGCAAATCAAATGTTTTGGGAAAAGACTTTATTCGGTAACATGGATAGTATGCCAATGGATTTAACAAATTATTCACCATAATCAGAATTTATTCAGTTACATTTTTCAAATTAGCAAAATAAAAGGACAGAAATATATTATATTTTAATCAGTCTTTTAAAACAATCTAAAAAATAAAGATACTTCGATGAAATTTGTGAGCAATAAAGAAAGAACTCTCAAGAGTATAATTAATTTAAGGTTTAAGATATGGCAACATTGATGTAAATATGCCATCATATAGTCTGAAATTTTTAATGGTGAACAGAGTCAAACCGTGTTGTCATACGACTGCTCTTTGCGTTTACAGATACTTGAAACATTCATCTTTGTCAAAAAATGTAATCAAATCACGAACATTTTCGTGTGATAATATTTTATTATTTTCGACGTGGATTGAACCAATAGCAGTATGGAGATCAACTCGTTTCGATTTTTGGTTATGGTGATTGCTACAGGCTGAATTTCGTGGTAGTTGTTCAAAATCGGCTGTTGCATCGGAAAACATAGAGTGGTATACATACTATGTGTCTTGACTTATAGAAATCTTGAGGAATGTCCTCTTGCTGTATTTGTTATGATTCTAGAAAGTCTCCGTAAATGTATTTTTTTAATAAATAGTTTTTTTTAGTAGTAATTATTAATGAGTATGAGCTATTGATATTTTAGTATTTCCACCTTTTGTAATGTTTCTATTGTACGGTCACCATACCGGTATTATTCAAGAATCGTGGGGCTCCATCTCAGTGTGGTGTACCTGGAACTTTCTTCGTAGAAGTTTTTTCTTGTTAGGTACTGGTTTTTGTGACTGGGCTATTGTAGCTGCAGCTTGTATCTATTTGGAAGTAACTTTTATGGGCAGAATTACTCAAATTTGGTTATCCAAAAGTCCTAGTAGTAGTTTAAGGAAGATTTTTGAGTGCGTAACGAAGAATTAGATGACCCTATGGATGACAACATCCCAGTGAAGATTTATAATTTTATAATTTATTCCACTATAAATATGTTATTCTTCATACAAGAGGTGTGTGCACCTACTAGTTTCTATATATGTTTGCTTAACACACAATTTAAGTGTTTGATAAGTTGAATTACAACTATCTTGTTGTAAACTTTTTATGTACACTCCGGGGAATATGGGTAGATATCACCCATTAGTTGGAATTTAATTGTTATACATTCATCTATTTTCTCCATATGCTTTATCCAAGTATAGTTATAGAGTAATTAGTAATTTGAGTCTCTAGGTATTGTTTAGTATCGATGGAATATTTCAATATTAGTTTGACTTGAGTCAAATTCAGTTATTTTTCTGTCCACTGTCTAAAAGCTAGTAGCTAGTAGCCTGCATATTATTTTGAAATCAAACAGATTAGTACAGTCTTCAGGAAAACTGGTCTCTATTATTGATTTAATTATTATTAGCGTATAATTAATTGACTTGTTTTTTCGATATATTTTTGCACCACATTTTTGGCATTCATTTTGATATTTTATATCTCATATTTATATTTTCATCTTTGTTTTTTACGCCAAATTTTTGGCGATCAACGAGGCGTGGAGAATTTGACAATCGCTCAAAAAAACCTCTTGTCGATTGGTACAAAGGAAGGCTGAAAAAATCGCGTTGCTTCAAAAGACATCTATAAGATCGTGAAAGGCACATAAACCCAAAACTAAATAACAATCGATTGTATAGGCTTTTTTAGACGAGCCAAATCCAACAAAATTTGTTAGCACACGAAGCACTTCGAAGCAAGTGTTTTTCTGAATAACTGGACGTATCGCTACCGTTTCGTTAGACCAACGGTCAATTCTGAATAATACACTAGCAATTGTTTGCCAGTGTTCGAAAAAATCAGGTATACAATATACAATAATCACAATATTCGCAAGTAAATGCAATAATTAATTTTTTTTAATCAGGTCTCGATTTGTTTTAGTTCTTACAAAACAACTAAGATTGTACATTGGATTAACGTATAGATTAATAAAGAAAAATTGGACTGATGCTGTTTAGTTCCCTTTATTGATTCAATACACGTAAATCTGTGAGGATATAACGCAAAAAATAGTATCAACGTAACTTTATTTAGCTACACTTAGCCACCTACATTATGAATATTATCCCTTCTATAAAATACAGAATGCTGTGTTGAAATTTCCCGGAATTTCTCAGAAATTTTCATTTCCCTAACTTCATCGATCTTTATATCCACACTACCCATAAAGATTATAACTGCGAAACTTAGTGAGTAAAACCCTTTCAACTAAACTTAAAACATCAATTTTCGTGAAAGGCAGCTGAGCTAGAATAATAAACCGAAAGGGATACTAATTGTTAACGGGCGTTTATGGAGAAGTTGGTGAACTGGAACCCACAGTGGTCGATTATGTCGGACCGATTCACCCCTAGGGAATACTTTACTTACTTCCTACGGACGTTCTGTGTATTCGAGATGCATGTACACCATATATTTAGGTTTGTTAACTTAACTAGAACCAATAGTTATACAGAGTGAGTTTTATGTATGGAACGCCTCAATTATCTCGGTATCTGTGGTATCTATATTGTTATCAGAT
Source organism: Diorhabda sublineata (assembly GCF_026230105.1). Classification (NCBI taxonomy): domain Eukaryota; kingdom Metazoa; phylum Arthropoda; class Insecta; order Coleoptera; family Chrysomelidae; genus Diorhabda; species Diorhabda sublineata. Next base: position 19,483,188 of record NC_079476.1, read on the forward strand.
CTTTCCTTTTTTCGGAAACATAATGAACTTTGTGAAATACATTTGCAGTATCTCCACCAAAGTTACAATAAATTGTACATTTAGATGGCTACGATTGAATAAAGTCGTTTAATTTGCATATTCTTTAATAACTTATGTGCTAATACAAATCTCGTAACAAGGTCTGTTAAAAGCAGACCCACATTTGTGACGTAGAAAAATTACGAATTTTTAGAAAACATACAATACATATAGCGATTTTTAAAACTATGCAATACATTTTGCAACATCCCTGACTACTCAATATTTTTATCTCTGTAGTAATCCTATCTTTTAATTCCTGCATATTGGCAGGTTTTGTTTTATAAACGATGTTGTTTAAGTGACCCCATAGGAAATAGTCTAAAGGATACATGTCGGGTGATCGCGGAGACTGTTCGATAAAACCACACCTTTCAATCTATCTTCTGGGAAACACGTTATTTAGGTATTACCTCACCACACACGCATAGTGAGGTGGGGCACCATCTTACTGTACCTGTTATTGTCTAATAATGAAGTTTTTTCCAAATGTAATTGAAAATACTTACTTGTATTCGGATATATCTGAGTCACCTCGGGTATAATACTATTTTCCAATAAAACTAAATACGTCGGACCATATAAATTACCCTCAATGAAAAAGGGATCAATTATTTTGTCGCCTATTATTTCAGCCCATACATTCAGTTTTTAGAAATATTGGGTATCTACAATTATGCCGATTTACGTTTCCATTAATACAAAAAGTGGCCTCATTGCAAAATATAACATTATTTTAAAAATTTGAATCTTTTTGATTGTAACATTTTTCCATCATTAGGTCTGGAAACTGTTCACGTCTATCAAAATCGTCATCTGACAACTCTTAAACTAACCTTACTTTGTATGGATGGAATTGATTATCTCGTAAAATTTTCATTACAGATGTTTGCGAAATATCAAGTTCCCTGTCTAGTACTCAAGTGTGGATCGTCTTCTAACAGGACACAAACATCTAAAAATTTGTTCTCAGTTAATGCAGTTTTACTGCGCCCTGATTTGGATAATTTTTTTACTGAACCAGTTTCGTTATGGGATTTCGGGATATAAATTATTAAATATCTTACACGTTTCTTGTAGACCTCTACGCCTACCATCATATCCTAATCATTAAAATTTCAATTCGTTCTTTTACAGATAAACGATCCATTGTGACTTTTAATAAAATAAACTTTAACAATAATAATTTATTCAAACGTTTCAGGCAAACTTTCTGCTATAACTCCGAAATTATGGCATTTAGATATAGGAAACATTAGATAAAAAATAAGTTTTTCTTAAGAATTTCGAGAAGCGAAAAATATACAGGATGATCTATTTGAAATAACAAAGTTAATTATTTTTCCAGAAAAACTAAAGACCTTGTAAATACCACCATAATACCGGCTGTATCACAAGACTCTTATACACAAAAATTGATAAAAATCGTACCTTATAATCGAGATAATTGAGGCGTTCCATACATAAAAATCACTCTGTGTAAATCTAAGGAATAGGAAGAAATTAAAACTTGGGTGGGCAAATTCCGATGTAAATGCTTGAAAATAACAAAGATCAAATAATGTTAATAAAAAATCTAGTTAATAAACCATTAAAATTCATGAAAAATTCAGTTATATTCGTTTCATTTTAAAATTATTTGAAAATAAATATATTTTATTATCTCAAAGAGAATTTTCAAACATGTAACATATGGAATCATTTTACTTCACTCACAAACTTACAAAAGTTTCAAAATAAACTACAAAAGGAATTCGTCAACTTCTGAGCGACAAAGTTTATTTTTAATTAACGTTACTGTATCGCCTTATAATACCTTGATATTTGTGCAACAAAACACCGGCACCCATTACCGTTTCATCATACTCCCACTGTTCTCCGCACAACCTCCGATTCTAACTCTAACTCTCTCTACCCTCTAGGGAAATTTACCGTATGATGTTGCAGATAACACCGTCGTGCCACCATCATATTGCCTATCTTCGTTCGATATTATAGGAAATGTATTTGTTCATTTCGACCTCTTTTTAAAACACTGGATGTGGTTTTTCCTGCTCCCTAATAATGTTATTTAGTCCAGTTTATGAAGGATCTAATATTATATATTGTAATTGTTAAGCATGAAATTATTTGAACGGATCTAATTTTCTCAAATAATGTTGGATTTAAGTGAAAAATACGTGTAGTTACCTTTTAAAAATATTTACATAAAAATAATGATTATAGCATACTGAACATCATATATATCATTTGTATACGGTTTCAGTGAAATTACATGGGAATACTCGAAAAGTTTCCTGACTATTCGTGTATGTATATCATTCGATTACAACTATAATAGAAGGTGCAAAATTGTAGATACATGCTTATGTCTCCGCGTATTTAATGCTAATTATGACGGTGATGATGATAAGGATCATTGATCTTGCGTGTAGTTTGATCAAAATTTATCTGCACTAAACGGACAGGTTCTTAGTCATATTTTGTGCTATATTCCTAAGTACAATATGTACTGGCCTATTAGTCTGAAGGTGTGTATATTCTTGTTTTTCCTTTTCTCTCTACAGTTTTCTCCTGCATGAGTTCACCAATCCTGTTCCCTTACCACCCTACCAATACTAACGCACACATCATTTATGAGGTAATAAAGATGGTAACGGCCTGGATTAGGATGATAATTGAAAATTGTGTAACATTGTGCTATTTCCGTATTTTCTTTAAAAGGTATTAACTTGTTGCCGGAACTGGAATTTATAAGAGTCATGAAGTGACACATAAAAGAAAGATATAAAAGTTGTTACTGTCAAGATGAAATCATCGATCTCATTATTATTGCAAATAACTAACAATATTGAGAGAAAATTTCTCATTGACAGAACAATGTTCCATTTATGATGAATTGAGTAATATTTTTTGTTTTATCATCATATTTAGTAATTAATTTGTTGCCAATCCTCCTCCCCATTCGAAAAAAAAAAACAAAAAAATCTTAGTGTAGATTCTAAAACGTCCTCTATCTACAACGCCTACCAAAGGTAAAACTCAAAGTAAATTTTAGTATATTTGTGATGACACTTCATCCCCTTGATCCTTGATTGGGTCGCATTATAGAAGATAAAAAATATTTTATAAGCACTACATATAAAAAGCAAAAAAAAAGATATTAGATAAACCAGCGAATATAAGGAATAGTTTCACTACGAATTTACTAAAATTTACTTTGAGTTCAACCTTTGGTAGGCGTTATAGATAGAGGACGTTTCAGAATTAACACTGAGATTTTCGTATGGAGTGGGAGATTGACCACAAATTAATTTCTTTCAAAACTTGAACGTGAGAATAAAATACTCCTGAGCCAAAATAAGTCTACAATGGAATATGAACAAAAACGTAACATTGGCATTTACTTTCAATTTTTACAAGAAACGTTTTCAAGACAAGTGAACAGAAGTTGAAGTGGATGTTTGTTGGATAAAAAATCTAGAGATATTTGAAACAGCTGAAGTCGTTCTTGCAGACAATGTATTAATTATGGAAAAGAAATTTGGAACTATAAATTGAATATATAAGTTGATATTAAAAGTTGAAATTGATACAAAATTTCAGTTGTGAAAACTTGGGGCTGATAATTATTTTAGCTACTTGATTTCCCTCATTTTGAATTAATTACATTTATCAGAACTTTCCGAGCGTCTGGATTATATTAAATTGAAAGAATTTATAAGCAAATTCAAAGTTTAAGTTCAATTTTGAGTTTTTATAAATATGTGCGATGTATCTTGTCCTTGAGACAGTACTAAATTTTTTCAAATTATGCTGTCGACAAACTTTTCAGTGTTTGTACCATGAATAATGATCCCTAAGTGACCCTAAAGGAAAAATATTATAAATACTATGGCGCACTATCTGTGTAGTTGAAATTTCAGGTGGTTTTGGATCGGATCCTGGTGTTCTTTTTGTTTGAAGTCAGTCCTTCAACATCCTCAATAATTTTCTTCCATAATCTGCTTACATACACTGAGTATGATCTTAATGTCATGAAGCTGTTTTCAATTCCATGCTTTAGTTTCTTTAAAACAATTGATAATCCAATATCTCTACCCTCCAATCTGTCTCCATTGTTAATAGTCGTGAACCACTTATTATTGACTTGATTTCAAAATCATTACGCATCTTCCACGCTCACCAATATCATAACCAAATTCATGTATGGAGTGACTTCATTTTGGTACATAGGACACCTTATTATTTGTAGTGAATGTCCTGTGACGCATGTGTAATTTATATTGACATGACAATGAACTTGTAGACGGAAATGAAACCAAACAGAAATTGTTCCTCAAAAAAATGCGAAACAGGAAAACCGAGGAATTTTTTTACTGAGATGCAAAAAAGATTGGTTTGAATTATCTAATGAGAGATTAGCAAATATTGTTTTTCCCGATATCACATTTTTTATTTCACAGAAATCCAAAAATAACGATTATCAAGATGAAATATTATAAAACGGTTTTAGATAACATGGTTTTTTCATTATCGGAATTATTTGTTTTTTTAATCTTTATCTACTGCACACTTACAAAACATTTTAATTATAACAGACTCCTTATTAAATGCCTTGAGTTCCATGAAAAATATTATTAAAAATCAACAATTTAGATGTAAGATTTTTGTAGGTGTCCTCTCAAGAAGAAATACAATACAAATAGTTCAAGTGCTGGATGGAGTTGCGTGTGCAAAATATGAGCACTGGAAGCTATGCTCAATTTCGTTTACCTGAGACTCTAAATAATAGAAAATCATATGTTGCCGGCAGCTGTGCTAGTCCCCTCCCCCCTCCTTCCCTCTGCTTTGCACGTTGCTGTCATAGAGCTGGGAGTAGTTAGTGGAAAATAATTTGTATCCCATAACGGTTTATTTTTGTGTTTCTAAGTAAAAATACTCAATTTTTTTTCAGGCGAGTGTTTTATTTAAATAACCACAAACGAAAATAGAGAGTGATACATACTTTACTAAATAAAATTTTTCCTGGCATCGATCTTGTATTTCAACTTAAATTAGTGAAGAGAAAATGTATTTATATATGATCTAACAAAATGTTTCGAATTTCTTGACTTGAATTCTAACCATTTAGAAGCGGATTCATATCATAATCATTAGCGCTGATACAGATGTTTCCATTCTCGGAATTTACTTCTGGAACAAGCTTGCACGTGTAGGCTACTTAGATTTATGGTTCGACGGTCCTTATAAGAAAAAATTCATTTCAGAATGTCATCTGGCTGCTCAATCCTTTGGAGAAAATATTTTTAATGTTTTGCCAGCATTACACGCTTCTTAGTGGTTGCGATTCGACTATCGAGTTGGATCGAAAAAAAGTGCTTCAAAAGCTGGATCGTTGGATTTTGAACAAAAACTCTGAAGTTTTTGGGAAATCTGTACCTAAGTGTCGAACAGCTAAAATAATTGGAAAACATTTGCACCTATCAGCACAAACATATGTATGGCTGGAAGCTGAAAGAGCTAGGCAAGAGGAATAAAATAACCATTCAATGGATTTCGGGACACAGCGGAGCGAAGGGAGATGAAATAGCTGGTAAGCGCACTAAAGTGAGGGCAGACGAGTCCTTCATGGGACCAGAACTCTTCTGTGGTATCAGCAACACCGTTTATTGGGAGAACCTACAAGGGCTGAGACAGGCAAAGACTCTTCTGGAAAACTGTAACTAGAGTAGATCTGCTAAGTAAGAACAATCTACGAATATTAACAGGAGCTCTATCGAGGCACTGTCGCCTCAACAAACATCTTAAGATGCCAAACCTAGCAGATAATGCGACGTGCAGATTTTGTTGCACAGAGAACGAAGCCTCTATTCACATTGTTTAGAAGCACTACACTTGGATGCGTATGAAATAGAAGACGAAGATCTCTGACAATTAAAGATTTTTTAAAGGAAGTGGGATTAAAGGATCAGCTGTAAGGGCTCTCGCTCTCCTGTATCACAGCAAGAAAAGGGGATCCAATAGATCCTTTAAGTCGCAGTGTATACGAGACCCCAAATCCATACATACATACATGGGTGAATGCTGACCAAACTCATCTACAGACTATTGATTACAACTTCTTAGGCTATGAAACGAAGGATGGTAATTTGTACCCACGACAAATGACCAATGAACCACTGCTGGAATTATTGACTCAACCGTGTAAATGTGAATTGAAAATATTGATAATTATAATTTTCTTTTTTCTGATATGTTCAAATTTGCCTTAATGAATTAAATAATTATTGTTTCTAATTTTAACTTTCCTGTTCTTTTTTCACTTGACTAGCAGTAAGTATCTTTAATCGTGAAAATCAATTCAGTCCATTTACTATATATCTAAGGGGATGGGGTGTAAAAGAAAAATGAACCAATACGACTCTTGGCAACATTCAAAATCATATGCATGCTTTTCCAAGTTCAAAACCATACAACCAATGCGGTCCTCAAGTTTTGTATACTCAACTCCATCCAGCGCCTGATCTAAAACACGCAAAAGATGCTACGTTATGCAGTGATGTACATATGAATAATGCGGTTTATAGTGACGTGAAAGCATTTATCAAAATGAAAATTAATCTTCAGTGGTAATCCGAGAGTACCAAGTATCATTTCAAAAATTAAAACAAATAAAGGAAAATGTTGAACAGTGGCCACGAATTTGCAGTAATCGTTTAAAATAAGTCATAGTAACTAGACTAAGTATAGGTCACACTAAAATCATGCACTACGTAGAAGTAACAAACCTATGTGTACATACTGTAACCGAGAACTTCTGTAATACAATGTGATTTTCCAAATGACATAAAAACCCCACTAGGAAAGAATTGCGACGTGAATCTATAAGTATCTGTTAAAAACGTTTTTAATTGATTAAATATGATTTTACTACTAAATCCATAACCAACATGGTTGATGCGAGATACTTTGAAAAAAAATTTTGTGCCCTAAAATGCAATACTCATGACTTACCGATGTTATTCAATTTATATTGGTTTCTTTGTAGCTCCTATCTAGTTTAGTTTCACATTCAATGATATTTCAGTTTACCTTACCTAGATAGGTATATATTCATTGAAAAAACAAAACCAGGTGCGATGAAAATGCATTTTATGCAAAAACATCGCTAGAAATTGTTTAGATTCGAACCGCAATGCGGAATTTGATTTTGCTTATATTTGGGGGTAGCAGCTGTCGAACATGATTTGAGTGACGTGGATTCACATTTCATAATCCTTTATGGCATTTTTATTACCTTTAGGTAAAGAAAATGATTGCCATCTGAATTATGGTATTTTGTTCCAACTACCCCAAATTTTATTACAGGGCTTTGATTATACAGGTCCCCTTAAATACGAATGAATGACATAGCATCTTTAGGGTATAGGGCATCAATTTTCATAATAAGTATCGTAAAATAATAGATGCAATGTTCTGTTTACAGAACCACTCCAACGTCTATTTTCTAAAAAGTTTATTAAAATGGGAAACAAAAAATATGAAACATAATCAGTCGTAAGATTACAAATTTTTCTTCATTGTTCTGTCAAAAATGTAAAATAATTTTCTTCAATTTCTTATTTCTTAGACCTTTTGTTTATGCAATTAAATATTTTTGAATTTAAGTTCCTTCTGATTTTAAATGTATATAAATTCTTTGGTAATTAGTGCTTTCGGAAATGAATATGTGATCAAATATGTTACTGTAACATAATGTTAATAGAAAATATTGAATATCTTTTTCTAGGTTTCGAAGGCTCGTTCTGTTCGTTATCGTAAAATCAGCATGGAGAAACTCATTAATATTCAAATCTAGAATGTCACTTTATCTAAAGAAAAAATTCTTCAACTAATGCATATTGCCAGTTATGACATAGGCGAGACTTGGATTCTCAAGACCGACTAAAAAATTTCCGTAATAGACGTCATCCACACTTGGCAAGAAGGACTGCTAATAGATGGACCATGGTACCCACGAGTCATCAAAAGACCCAGGAGAAGACCTAACTTAATGGGACCATGATATAAAGAAACCAGCAGGAATAACTTGGCCCTGGCTAACCAACAATAAGTATTAATGGGTTTAAATGAAGGACCTATACATAAACATGCTAGGACGCCGATACGTGAAAAATTGTAGGAACAGGCTGATGAAGATGATCACAAAGACCAAAAGTGTACTAACTAACTCTAATATGTTTCCGTGCTTTTGAATACTTATGTATCCATCGTTTGAGAAGCTCAGCTTAGTTCATATATTCAAGTCAAAATACATATAAACCAAACAAATTTGGATGGGAATTTCAGACCCGAGACATTCAATATGGCTTCCTATTATTGGTGGATCAGGAATCCGGGTGAAATCTATCACATATTATAACTCGCTTACGAAACGTTTTTGGAAGTTTTGTTATACCAACTTTTTTCCTCATATTTACCTATATAATCATTTCTCGAGAGATTGGAGTGATATTCCGAAACACCTTGTATAGACTTCATTCCTAAGGATATGAGTTTTCTTAGAAAGTTTGTACAGGATTTTCAGGTTTTTTCCACGAAATATTGAATTGAAAATTTTCATACGTTTGATTAATTTATTTATTCATTCATCCGTTTGATTCATTTATTTATTTATTCATCCGTTAATTTATTTATTTATTTATTTCAGGTGTTAACTGGAAATAGTAATACGTATTTGGTTGTTCGGCAGAGATTGGAGTTGCCTTTTATCGCCAGTAAAGTTCGTTTTATTCCATACAGTGAACATCCAAGGACGGTTTGTATGCGCGTGGAGTTATATGGTTGTCCATGGGAACGTAAGTATAATTTGAAGTAGTAGGAATGAATTTTTTCACTTAATAATAATACAAACATCTTCAAAAAAGCATTTGAGAAACGGTTATTACAAAAATTACTAGCTGACAACGTTGTTTTGCCTTATAAATTATATCTAGGAAATATTTTTCCAGTTTAATAGAAATAACTAATTTACTACAACTGTGTAGGGATGTACTTATAATCAAAAGCGTTGTAGACAAGTCATTAATATATTCCTAATTAAAATTCTTGATAGCTATTTGAATATCAAAAATAATTATTTATATTTTTCTATTAGTTATGCAAGATCATGCCACATATAGTTGTCCAAAAACCATTTCGAAACGAGCTTCATATTCAACGTGAGGCTAATTCTGGAATGCTAGTGGAAGAAATAAATCTGATGTAAATACTCGAAGAACTTGTTGGCGTTGTGGATCAATTCCTCTGTCTGTGGACTATGAATCTGCGAGTTTCTATTCGTTCTAACTGTCTCTATTTTATATTTTATAACCTTTAAATTAGAAAGGATGGGCCGTATGAGAATTTTTCATTTCACAGCATTATTTTCACGTCAACTAGTTACTCTCGAATATTTTGCATCAAGTTCCGGAACGTCCTTTATATGTAATAATTTAGAAGTCATATTTTATTCATAAATTCACTCTTCTTATAGTTTTGACAAACCTTATCTATCGTTATTATTAATATCAACTGTTTTTTCTACAGCAAAAACATTAAAAAAATTTCCTCTTTCGTATACTTTCCACATTATCTTAAAATTTATTAACTTATAACTTAACCTGATTTGTAGTGGTAACTTGAAGCGTACCGTGTATTTTCTCACCACCTACTTTTCACTAAATACACTAATTTATATTTCTAATACAGAATTTCCTATGCGCAATATATTTATACATATTTCTTCCGAGTTCTCGTTTGGCGCAACCACTACTTCAAAATATTGAAAACTTTCCATTCGGAATATTTTATTTTGAGAAAAACCGGCGCGTTTGCAAAAATTTTTAAATTATAAATGTTCTTTTTAATAGGGTTGCCTTCGAGATCTACACTAGTTTGTGATTTCGTAACAATATATTAAGCTATACCTTTTCAACAATTTTTTTTTCTGAACTTTGTTTTGTAATCATTAAATCAATTTCTCTGAGTAGTCGGTATCGGTATGAAATGGAAATGATTAATATAATAATTAATCAATAAAACTATGCACTAATACTATCTAAGTTAATATTCATTCGCATTAAGTTTACGCAGTGCACAGTTCGATATAGCTACAATATGAATATGCTGTTACTTTCCCAATATTGAAAATAAATCAGTTTCAAACGTATAATGGGAACCATACCTGCTTTTACAAACATTAAACGCTTCTCAGTGTGTATTTAAGTTGCGTTCATCATTCAAAATGCTTTCAAATTAATTACATCTCTCTTATTCGACAGAGTTTTCAATTAGTCTGAAAGTTACCTTCACTTTCTGAATCTCATACTGAAACGTGGATTTTAGAATTTTCTCCTTTTGTTTTAAAAAATGTTTACTTAAGAACTTTCAGAAGCTTCAAATAATTAGAAGTACTGTTACAAGTAAAGTTTTTTTTATAAATCACTCCTTTGCTACTCCAGTTGATTGTTTACGAGGATGGCCCAACAAAAAAAAATTTGGGAAAAAATATATTTATTTTTTAAAGTAATCTCCTTTCAGCTCCATACAATTTTCCTAGCGATGTTCAATAAGTTCGATACCCTCTTTATAATAAGAATCGTCAAGCTCCTCAAAATAGCCGTTAACTGCCGATATCACCTCTTCATTGTTGGAAAATTTTTGACCACAATTTTTTCAAGTCTCGGAACAGAAAATAATCCGAGGAAGCTGAAACTGGCAAATAAGGTGCATAAAGTAGCAACTGAAACTTTATTTATTAATTTAGGCCTTTGCCATAATGATTGGAAGAATTTTTTTGCAGTATCGAGACCTATTCTTACCAAAACGAGGAAAGACTCGTAGATAATTTGCCATAAAACATAAAATCGATACTGGTATTTCCAAGAAAGTAGAGCGAGGAAAAGGAAGCTGTCCATGGGTGTCTTCAGTACTGCTGGTTAAGATAATGGATAGAATACGTGATTCTGTGCAGACTATTGTCGGTTGAACATCGTTACGAAAAAAGACAGGAAGATATTTTCTACCTTAGATCTTTCCAAGTAGAGACGGACCCAGAAGATAAGGAGAAGACGGCTTTCACCACCGAATCATGCTGTTCAGGCTCTGTAATGCGCGCGTGACATTTAAAAGACGTCTGGAAATGGTTATTGAAAAATATATCTGGTAGATATCATAGTATGGGGAAAAACATTTGACGAACACTTGAAGAATTTGGAAAACGTATCCAAACGACTGAACTCGAAGAGTCAATAATTACAAAACCGAGTCAACTTCTAGTTCATATATTGAGCAATGAATAAGTGGCAATGGACCCAGAGAAACTTGCCTCCATACAGCGATGGCCACAACCAACCCATAAACATCAAGTTAGGAGTTTCCTTGGACCTTGCACGTTATAGAGATTCATAAAAAAGAGCTTTCCACTGGGACGAAGACTATCAAACGGCATTCGAGACTTTGAAGAAACATTTAACCACGGAGCTGATATTAGCATATTCGTAATCAGAGAGACATTATTCTTGACAGTGACACAAGTAACATAGGAATCGGAGGAGTGCTCTCACAGATTCGATGAAAGATTTATATAAGCTGACCAATTGTCAGAAACTTCTTTCAATCGCTTATAAGTGCAACTTTGTATTTGTTTTAGCGAATGAAGTGCTAAACTTTCTTATTGACTCTGAATGACTTCAACCCCACAATAAAAAATTTTCTAATTATGACAAATTATGAAACCAACTAACCTTCTTTGACCAATTTCTGACATTCCAGATAATATGGAAATTCCATCAAAGATGTTGTGAGGGCTCGAGAGTGATGTATCTTGGAAGAATCAAGGGTGAATTTTTATAGATAAAAGAACACAAAAAAAGCCATTAACTGCCTATCTTTTTTGTATACAGTGTGAACTAATATTTAGGTGACTCAACAGAAGACACGCCAAAACGAATGAAGCTTTTCACAATATATATATATATATATATATATATATATATATATATATATATATATATATATATATATATATATATATATATTATTTGCTCGCCCAATTGTTAAATTTCTGAATAAGATCGTTCATTAAGATTGAACTATTCCATTCAATAGGGGCAACCTGATACGAAACATGGCAGAGCAACATCTTGATTAGACATGAAGAGCCATCTTAATTAATTTTCTTGGTATTTGTATTTCAATTGGACAATGTAATGGGAAAGCAGCCGGGAAAACGCACCTAATTGAGATCATTTGAAAAGGAATATCTGGCGCATTGAATTTCGTATGATTTGTATTGGAATGTCGTAATTTCAATTACATTGTTTCATTTCAGATACCCTGACAAATTGAACTGTTAGTTTTTATTTTGAATGGTATGTCATATTATATTTTAGTTTAAACATTATAATTAGATCAAGAGTTAGGAATAATAAGAAAAATGCCACATTTGAAACGAATAATTCAAATGTCAAACAAATTTATTGAAAAAAAATTGTATTTATTTGTTAATGGAATAGTGTTTTAAAATATAAATCAGGCTTTTTATTCCAGTAAGATTTCGAATGCTGGAATAGTCTTTTATTACGAGTGTTTTTCACTATTTTCTCGGTTTTGGCTTAAATTCACATTATTTATTGAAAAATGGACAAAAATATACATTGGGGAAATTACACAATACCGTAGGTGTTCGGTTGGTAGCACTGATTCATGTTTAACAGTTAAATTTGGAATTATTATTTTAATTTAAAAATTTGCTTGAGTAAAAAAAACTGAGTGAGCGAAATGTCAGGTCAAGACTTTCAATTTACACAACCAGAATTATGGAACGTGGCCTCTACCGCCATAAATAATTTATAATAATAATAAATATATCAGACCATCCAGTCACTTTAAGGCTAGGTCTTTCCAAGAAATGTTATCACTGTAGATTTGTATGTTCATTCATGATTACTTTTACTTTGTCTAAAAACTCATTATATTTTATTGTGAATAATATGTAAAAATTGAAATAACCTCACACAACCCTCACATATGGCCCAATAAAACATCGTCCAGTCAACTGTCAAAATGAAATTGTTATTCAGGGGCACCAACCCACTACAGAAAATAACCAGATATCGTTTAAATGGAGTCTCTTCTAACACGAAAATGAGTGGTAGAATAACGCTGTTCTAATACCGAAACAGAGAAAAGAAAATTCTACAAAATTACTGAGGTCTTGTAAGAAAGATGAATAATAATTATTTATTATAGAATAGTGAAGATTTGGGACACTCTCAGTTACAAATTAATTTTACTTCTTACAAATGCAGTTTTTGGATATAATGATTTGGATATAGTGAGTTTTATGAGAATATTTTACTCATACTCTAGTGATTGTCCTTCTCACAGCTATTACTCTATCTATAGTTAATATTTGCAAAACCCACTTGAACTAATCAAAATTAGATTTTATGAAGAGCAAATTCAAGGAAATGAATGTGAATGAATTTATTAGGAAGACCCCATATATTGACAAAAGGTGGATATTTCAACCAATGATTCATTTTCCAAATAGTACTTTGAAAACGAAATCGAGGAACTGGAAAAAATCAAACAAGATATTATGAGGATTCAAGAGTGATGTATGTTGGAAGAATCAAGGGTGAAACCGACATATCTGGAAGAAAAGCATGATATAACATTTGAAACCCAACCAAGAATAATATACACCTATAAAAGAGAAACATAAAATTTTTAGAGATAAAAGAAAACAACTGAAAATAGCCATTAACAAAATCTTTGATCACTGAGCCATTTTTTAAAATCTAGGAACAGAAAATAATACGACGGGGTTAAATCTAGCGAATAGGGTGCATGAGATAGCAATTCAAACTTCAATTCATTAATTTTGGCCATTGCATGTTTTTGGTCTTGATGAAAAAACACGTTATTCTTAGCCATTTTGCTTGATTTCTTTGATCAAACGTTGCAATAAGTTCGCATAATACTTGCCGTTGATAGTTTTTCCTTTTTCATAGTCAATGGTAATTATCTCAGGCGCATCCCAAAAAATCGAAACCATGATCTTTTATGCAAATGGAACGGCCTTTGCCTTCCGTGGAGCTGGCTCTTCCTTTTTAATACTTTATTTTGATTTTTCTTTTGTTTTGAGTATGAAGTGATGAGCCCATGGTTATGGAACGACACAAAATATCAGTTCTCCGTCTGTGAAACATGTCAAACACTCGATGGAAACATCTTCACGACGCTGCTCCATTGTGAGGTAACGCGGCACCCATCTTACGCACAGCTTTCTTATGTCCAAATTTTCAGCTAATATGCGATGTACCGTTATTTTTGAAATGCTTACTATATCTGCTAGCTAGCGCACTTTCAGTCGACGATCGTCCAGTACCGCTTTGTGGAAAGGAACAGTCTCACTCAGAATAGAATCTAGTTCAGCTTTTGTATTGGTTGGGATGAGGTCTTTCAAATAAAAGTATTATATCACATAACGATGACCAATTTACTGAAAACGTTCACTATTGATGGCTGCCAAACAAATAATAGACAACTTGATTGTAATAACAAATTTGGAATTGTAAAATTTTCATAGTTCTGTCAGAAGTTCCTTCTTACTACATTCGAGGGTAAAAATTTTTCAACGATGCGAATGTTTATTCTCGGCGTCACGTCGATTTCGGAATATACTAAGGGAAATATGATATGTGTATTTAGAGTTATAATTTTATTTACATGTTATGTTAACAAAACAAAATGTACCTCACCCTTAGAGACTTCAATTTCATAACTAGCAACCTTACAGATTAGTTACTTAATACGGGTCTCATAGAGCCTGTATTAATTTCGTGGTGTTTTTATCAAGCCGGGAGCGTAGCATCTTTTGTAGTAATATACATTGCGGGGGCAAACAGGACCTAATTAAATATAAACAGGCAACAATGGGGGCGCGCTTTTCATCCTTCTGCAGATAAAGACCTTTTGCTGAGCCACACATCTGTTATGACAAGTTAAATATTCATTTTACGGTGGTTTCCTTTCTTTTTGAAGTGGTCCTGTGCCAGATCTAAGCATTTGCTGCAAACAATAGGACGTATATTTGTCATGAGAGATGAATTTCGGGCTTGTTGTGTTTTCAATTTGAACATGTCAAATATTGACTGAATGTAACCTAATTAATTTAGATAATAACCCATTGTCCTCGGCTTAATAAGGATACAAATTCAAACTTAATAATGCTGGAGATTATTAATCTGTATGATCAATTTGAACAAATATTGCTTCTCGTTAGTCTTGTTTAATTTCTACGAACAAGGGACGAATCAAAATTGTTTTTACACATATGTGCAAAATTGTAGACCATTATCCAGAGAATTAATTGACAATAATACATCATATAAACAACAAATCATCAAACTCTGGAAACAACTGATAATTGTAATAAACTAATGAATAAAGTGGTTAATAAAATAAAAATTGACAAATAAAGTAAAAAGAAATGAAATTTCTGCTAAACCATTCATCATTAATGATAATAGATGATATAATTTTATCCTTTCCAATTTGATAAAATTGATTAGTTACTATTTTATTTCAATAGCTTCGATAATCATATAAACTTTATCACAGAAGAGGGAATGTTGGAAAATTATTATCTTTTCTTGGCACTAAATTTATTACAAACAATAGAATTTTAATGCGCTTATAGGAAACTAATAAGTTCTGGAAGAAAACAACCTCAAATACTGTACAATTTTTTTTCTGGAAACTCATATCTTCATATCTTTTGAAACGATTTTATACAGGGTGTTCCGATACTTAATGCAAAAAATTTGGGAGTGAGTAGATGACGTGAAAACAATGCTGTGACAGAAAAAAAATATCTAATACGACCCCTAATTTCTGAGATTGTGGTACTCAAATTTTTCTAATTTATACATTCGAACATTATCAATTTTTAATGGATGATTACGTAGTGTATTTAACGGAATAAATAATTCTACACTACTATCTGAAGGCCAGGGGCTAATGTCCAAGAGTTAACAACCTGTACAATCTAAAGATAGCAGAAATGAGTTTTTCAATCTATTTTTCAACAAAAAGAAACTCTTTGTATAGCTCGATGATATTTATGTAGATTTTTAGATCTTTGTACATGCCATGGAAACCAATCGTCATAAAGATAAATATTTCTATCAACGACACTTTGAATATTGAAATTTGAATCATATGAATTTAAAATTTTTACAAGAATTTATACACCTCAAAGCCACCACAAATCTCAATTATTTATTTCCCATACGATGAATACATAAGTATTTGAAAGCTCGGAAAATATATTTGTAAAATTGTCTACTTTGGTGTTTCATTGCCACGTTCCCAATAAGTAAACGAAATCTCTATATCATCTCTATATCATGAGATTTATTTCAAATATTTCATTTGACCAGAAAGTACTAAGGATTTTGAATAGTAAATATATATATATATATATATTCCCCCTTTGAGTACTCCGCTGGATAAAACTGTTTCATCGCCTGAGTGTACCTTGGTAAAATAGCGAACATAAAAACTCGAGTCCGACTACACGTTTCCAAATTGAATTTATTTATTCATAGTATGGACTCGAATACAAACTACAGTTTGGTACATTATTTTAAAATAAACATACAGTGGAGAAAAGGTTGTAAAATTGTACGAGTCAGATATCTCCACAGCCTTTACCCACTTTGTGAAAATAACTTAAATATTCATAAGAATATAATCCACGAGTTTTCTATTTTTTAGTCTGATCTTTTTGACATGATACAAATCCACTATAATTTCTTAATCATGTTCGTAAAAATAAATACTTATAGCTAAGCGTAAGACGTAATAATTGTCTTTCTATTCTTCTGTGACGGGATCAGGATCAGGAGCGGATCGGGATGCAAGGTGAGAGTTTTAGTTTCCAGACAATTGATTTTGGATATCGTTAGAACCTGTTTTTGGCCTTAGCATACTTATTCTTCTAACAAAATAATGCTGGAATGGTTTGCACTTGAGTTTTATACCTGATCGATTTGCTGAATAATAAATATTTTTCCAAATAAATTTTTTTCCTCATCTAGGTATTGTTGTTTAGTTCGCTACTTCAAAACAATTTTAATAAATTTTTTTCCGACCGCTATTATAAATATCATAAAGACTATAGTGAAATCTCTTTTCCTTTATTTTATATCACTAATATTTGATTTGTTTTAGTTGAGAGTCTTGTTATATTTGAAAGTACAAATTTTACCGAAAAATAATATCGATGTAATTTAAAAGGAAAACGTGTCAGCGTTTAAGGGATGAAACTGCAATTATTTCAAGCCACTTTTCACAAAAACTATTTTTCAGGATATACAAATCGAGGGAAGAGCGGAGAGGGTCCGGATATAACGATTCGCATTCGAACGTACGTTGCCCATCAATTTTGTTAGGTCCGTTTGTACCTTTTGTTACGTGTTTATGTTTGCTGTTTTTATCTGATCAGTTATTCTGTTATGTATTTGGGAGCTTCAGATGAGTTATTGCTTGAAAAATGAGATCAAAGAGTAAAATTGGCATGGAATATCATTGAAACTGCCGGTGCCGGCTTCGAATCGGTTATTTCAATCATAGTTCATCAACAAGGATTTTGATATGGTTATTTTTGTATTATTTGTATAGCTGTAAACCAGTTTGCTTTCACGTTTCACGACTAGTTAATGAAGGTCCATATCATGACATTAGTATAACTCATTAATAGATATATGGATCTATTATCATATATCTATGATGCATACAATATAAAAAAAACAAAAATTTTGGAAATATATATATATTTATTTTTCAACTTAATCCCCTTTTACATCCACTTACACTTTTTCTAGTGATGTTCAATAAGTTCAATATCCTTTTTATAATAAGAATCGTCAAGTTCCTCAAAATAATCATGAACTGCCGACATCATGTCTTAATTACTGGAAAATCTTTGAGCCATTTCTCGCATAATACTTGCAATTGATAGTTTTTTCTTTTTCAAGATAATCAATGAAAATTATGCCACGCGCATCCCAAAAACTCGATACCATAATCTTCCATGCAGGTGAAAAGGTCTTTCCCTTCTTTGGAGCTGGTTCTCCTTTTTTAGTCTATTATTATTTTGTTCCGGGTGTGAAGTGATGGACCCACGTTTTATCCATGGTTATGAAACAGGGGAAAACACTCAATGGCAACATTGTTAATATGCGATCTACCACACTTTTTGAAATGACTCCTAGCTCGCGCGCTTTCATTCGACGGTTATCCAGTACTGCTTTGTGGATTTTGGTAAAACCCCAGCGATGCTGGTCTTCGCAAGTCGTATGGCCTCATTTAAACTCTGCCATCAAATATTTTACTGTTGATAATGAAAGGGCAGTCTTATCCAAGGTAGAATCTAGTTCAACTTTTATTCGGCTAAGGAACTTTTTCCATGTTTACAAATTCACTGAAAACGTTCACTATTGATGACTGTCAAGCAAATACTAAACTTGAAAGTCTTGACAGGTACTTCTGTACCTATCCACGTCTAAAAGTCTTAAGTAGTAATATAAAAGCAATAGGATTATTACATAATTATTTAGTTACCTCGTCTATTTTGTGAGGATATAGGGCTATGAGGAAATTCTGGGTTAGCTGGGCTAGCTTTGACGATTACACGAGTAGGTTATTTCATTTTTTCTTTCTAAAGCTTTCGTGAAGCCAATATTAGATATTTTTATCGTCAACATTTCATCACTCCAGTCGTATGATAATAATATGACACCATCTTCATAGCGTACTTGTAAAATAACGTTTTTCTAATCCTCCAAACATTTTTTGGAAGACGAGTGACAACCCTTGTGCATTTTTATACTGATGATGAATAATTTTCTAAAAACAATAACAGCACTCTTGTTGCTCAGCTCCATATGCCTTCGTGAATACTTCGAAGGATTGTTAGGTTCGGATATGGTTCGCTCCTTTCTCTTGGTAATGGTTTCCTTCGAATAGCGCTAGACGGTTGGCACGAACTACTCACGATTTTCCTTAAAAGAGATTCACCAAATAATTCCTATATCATTTAACAACTTCAAAGAAAAAGTCCCAGTTCGTAATTGCAATATATTTCCTGATTAGTCAGTATTGTACATTCTAATAATAAATTAGATATGGCTCTATAAGCTAATATAGAAATTGAGTATTCTCATCTGATAAACAGAAAACTCTATTGACATATTGACATATGAGGAGCTTTCGGTATTAAGTAGTAGCTAGTAATGGAAAATAAGACATGCATACTTATTACTGCACGATTCCTAACATATCTCGTGAACATAGTTTATTCTAAGACCGTTCATATCAACTACCAAGTTCATACATTCATCAGTACTCACAATAAAATATCACTTTTTAAGCAATTGATTAAACTAATCTAAATAATTATAATAAATAATAAAGTATGTAAACACTCTAAATTTTAGATATCCGTTAGTTTGGAATAGTGTTTTAACAAATTAATATTTGAACTAAACGTGAACACTATCCTGTTCGCAGCTTCAATTAACTAAGCGAAGACGTGAAAATCTTTTATTTAAAAAAATCACAAATAGTTTTAGCGATGGATGAATTTATTACTTAGATCTAATGGTTCTAACTGTACGCAATATAATAATATTAAGTATTAACTTAACAGAACAAAAATTGATATCTTAATTTCTCAAACATTCTATCTTAACAAATATGATCAATCTGGCACACAATGGATAACTTTCTACTACTACTAAATATGCCAGGTTTGTAGTTATGGTAAACAAAATAAAAACATTTATGAAAGGAAATGATCAAGAATGACCAAAAAAGGTTATTTGAAGGGTAAGAGTTGTAAAAAATTTCTATTAACACACCGGTACTCACATATTTATTCAATATGTGTGTCTTTCTCAAATTTTCAAATAGAGTATAGTTTTTTGGGGATCCTTTGTTAGACCTTAGAGATTACAGGTATTACGAAGTAATTTCACATTTGCTGTAGCGAGTTACCAGTTTCAGATTAATTGAAGCTTTGTCCACGTCTATCTCGAGCAAGGGGCTTGAAAAGAAAAAGTTTTTTCATAAATATTGTTATGCTCCATTACTTATCCTAAAAGACTGCTTAAGATTCGGTTTGACTATCACTATAAATAAATAGAATTTTCAAGCTCGAGTGAAATTCGATCACTCAATCACCTGTAGGCGACATTTGTGAGCTTCTATAGTTTCAAATAGTCAATATTATTATCAAGACTGTTTCAAAAAAGGCTTCCTTCAATTCCTAAAAATAATGACGAAATAAAGAAGCAAAAATAGTATCTTATCTTATCGAACGATTCGATATCTCACGTATAAATTCAACAATTTATAATTTTCCGAGTTTTTCTCAGCATATTATTTCATTTAACTAAATAGTTTGAAATGAGTAGTGAAGATATTTTAGACATCATAATACAAAAACTGTCGAATAATTTTCAAGACGATCCAGAAACTTTTGCAAGAGTAATTTTTTACTTAACAGAAGAAAAGGAAACATACCAAGAACAAGATGGTCCGGCATTTAAAATGCTTAAATCTGTTTTAAACGTAGATTTTGGTTTCAAACAATATGCAGGTTATTTAGCAGAAGACACTAAGAGAGCAGAGAGAGATGAAAATTTCAAAAGACTATTAGGTACGCATGGTGTGGTATGTATTTTCTCATAGACGTAGAATAATAAATCTAATTAAGATCCACTTAAAGTATCAAAATAACATAACAATTCCTCCGTCAAGCTGACATATCGAACAAATTTTATTAAAATCTCACTTATAGCACGTATGTAGGAATTTATTTTACAGTTTCATTTTACAGTTATTATTCTATAAAAATTGCATTTGGTATTAATTTACCAAAAAGAAATTTTTTAATGTGTAAAATTCATTTGTTCAAGGACTGATTTATTCACAAATGATGGATGGTGCTAAAACTCTTGAAGATATTGAGATATCAGACTCGTTACTTTCTGCTAAAGATTTTGAACGGATGTCAATAGATATAACCTCTGGTTTCATTCGAGCAATTGCATCAATTCCAGCGGAGAGTCAATTTCAAATGATAGTTATGATAAACAACATAAGTCGTGGAAATTTATTGTCAAGATCTTTGGTTAGGGTTGTAAATACCGTTAACAAATTCGGTGCAAACAAAGTAACTGTAGCACTGGCAGCGATTTATTTAAGTCCAAAAATTATAACAGCTATCAGAGAATGGTGGAATAATGATATAACTGGCAAAAGATGTTGTAAAATAATAATTGATGATATTTCTACAGTAGCTGGTGGCATTGGTGGTGGATACGCTGGTGCTTTATTAGGAGCTTGTGTGCCTCTTGGCCCAGTAGGTATAATAGCAGGTGGGTGCTTTATAGTGAAATGAAAAAAATTCTGTAAACTCATATCCTGATAATATGACATTTGGGGCAAAAAATAATATTATGATAATACAGCATTGCTAATATAGGGATTCTGTTGACTTGCAATTAATACCGTAATAGCACCCTATCAACATAAGCAAGGAAATGTGTTACTTCCTCCATGCCATTTTAATGGACCAATGGACCAACGTTCTCTAGGTCCATAAATTCACAATTTGCTTAGGTATGTTGCCCTGTTTATCCATAGTACTTACTTATTTGTCGTGTAAAAAAGTGAAAGCCATTTAAGAGAAACTACTTTTGTTATTTTCAAAACAAGGTATTCAAAACAATTTATCATCATTATGATTGCTGGTTGATGAAAAAAAAATGTGTACAAGTTCAGCAACGGCTTTAAAAGTATTATCCGCACTCTCCTTCATCCAAAAGAACCATTTGTTATTGGCTCGCGTAATTTAAACGTGGTCGTACGGACACCGATAATGATGAGCATTCTCGTCATCCAATTAAGGTGGTTATTACGGAAAACATTACGTGAGATAGTTGAGGCCGTAAAGATATCAGAAAGCAGTTTGTTCACAATTATGCATGAACAGGTGACCGTGAGAAAGCTTTTTTCAAAATTTATTTAGAGTTTACTCACAGTCGATCAAAAACAACAACGTGTTGATGATTCAGAGCAGTTCATACAATATTTATACGTAATAAATCATCATTTTTGCGTCGATATGTGACAATGGATGAAACATGGATCCATCACTTCACTCCGGAATCAAAACGATCATTTTCTGAGTAGACTGCAGCCGAAGTGTAAAAGGTATAATAGTAATCTGGGAAGGTTATGGCTCTAATATGGGATGCGCATGGAATATTATTCATCAAATATCTCCAAAAGTGAGAGACAAGCTATGGCGAGTACTACATAAAGTTGTTGGATCGTTTGGATTCATAAATTAAGGAAAACGGACGACCGATTCAAAGTCGATGCCAACGATGGTTAAATTGAACGAATTACACTTCTACTTGCTTCCTTATCCACCGCAGAAGTAATTTTTTTCAGAAATGTCCATAATCATGGGAATATATTCATTACCCGTAAAATTCAGTACTTTGAAGAAGGTTAATTCAAATTTTCGTTTACCTTTTTATTTTGTTTTTATTGGAATAATTCATCGTTTTCTTTGATGACAAAATGGTAAAAAACAAAAAAGTTCGATCGTTTCTAGAACTTTAGAAATTTTGATGTGCCGATATCTTCTTGTAAGATTTTGAGTTTCTGACTAAAAATTAAGAAGAACTTACCTAGTGTTCGACGAATTGGGATCTATAACTTGTACTGCAATAAAGGTATGCAAAAAATGTGATGCAATCATATCGGGAGTGAACGGTGTATTTTTATCTTGAAAAACAATAGCATACAGAAATATTTGATGAATGTTAATAAATAATATATTTTGTGAAATGGGGGCATTTTTCTGTTCACCGATTCCATTGTCTATTGATAACATTTTTCAACTAACACAAACTGCTCTTACTTATAAATAATGATCAAATTGTGGAAATGGAAATAACCCCAAAAAAACTTGAACTAATAGCTTAACATACGTCATATCTGATTATTTCAGTAGTTATATCAAATATATACTTTTCTTTTGGTGGAAATATAAGTGAAAAATTCTAGAAGGGAATCATCATCAAATAAGGGTCTGAAGTTTCTGACACAATTGTACAATGCAGTATTAAGAAAGGGTTGTTCTCGAATTTTGTGGAAGGTAGCCCAAATTATACTAATCTTCAAGCCAGGGAAACCTACACTACATCTTACAGACCAATAAGCCTATTACTAGTTGTCAATACTTCTTGAACAACTACTGATTGAAAAATAGAACCGATTCTAAAAGCAGCACACTTATACCTAACTACCAATTTGGATTAAGAGAGAAACATGCCCCCATAGAACAAATTCATCGAGTCGCAAAGTTATCGAGTCACAAAAAAAGTAAAGATAAAGAATACTAGTGGGCTGCCTTCTTAGATATCGCCCAGGCATTCGACAAGGTCTGGTACGATGGAATACTATACAAAATCAGGAAAAATCTTTTCCAAATTCTAAAATCCTACCAGCAGAACAGACACTTTCAAGTCAATATGTCAGGAGTTCCACAGGGAAAATGCACTTGGCCCGATCCTCTATCTTATGTACACAGCCGATATTCCCACACTCGTAAACGTAACTACCGCAACATATGCGGATGAAACTGCCCCGCTAACATCTCTCCAGAACCCAGCTATGGCCTCTCACATCGCAGACAAACTTGGACGCCATTTCCTTGGAGAATAAAAGTAAATGAAAATAAATCTGTGCATGTTACCCAATGTAGAGGAACTTTTCCAACTGTAATATAAAACGGTTATTTACTGCAACAAAAAGAGAGTGCAAAATACCTTGGAGTTCATCTGAACCAACAACTAACCTGGAGCACCCACATACTAACTAAGAGAAAGCAATTGGATTTAAAACTCAGCAAACTATACTGGTTAATAGGTCGAAAATCTCAACTCTCAACAATCTTCAACAAGCAGCTAATATACAAAGTAACACTAAAACCCATCTAGAGTTATGGTATAGAAAGAATACAATAGAAAGTACTCAGAATTATTGTAAATTCTCCTTGGTATGTACCCAACAGTGTTATTGCTTTTGTCTTCCAAATTAAGTAATTAAAGAAGATGGAAAAATGGAAACCCATCCCAACACATCGACTTAATCTCTAATGAAATCTCCCATCCAGCGAAGGCTTAGAAGGTATCTTCCGTGTGACCTGCCTGACAGATTTTAGTGTCATAGTAATGTAATGTGTTGTTATCCTTCAATCAAACGATTTTTTTAGGTGAAGGGAAATTGCCACTTGATAATTCTCCTTCAAGACAGTTTATATTGCTTTAAATCATATGCTCATTGTAAAATTTTACAGATTGCAAAAAAAAACAAATGGTTAAAAAATTAGCTCGTAAAATCATTTAATAGAAAATATATTTTCAACACAACCTGCGTGAACCTAATGTGAGGTAATTTATTTCTGGGTTCAAATTTTCTGATTGACCTAAACAGTTGTTCCTCTTCTACCACGACCAACATCATTTGAAGACAACCAAACTTCTTTTAGGCATTTTTATTTTATAGTTTCTCTCAGAAGCATTTCCACGAACATTTGCCGAAAATATATCAATATTTATATTTGAATAGCACTTTTTTGTATGCAAATAAATATTTTATAAATTCCTCTCTCCATCCTCACAACTACCTTGTATTTAAAAGAAATGTGTTAATTGGTGATGTTTAATAATGTATTCAAATATATTATAACTAGTTACTTCCAAAATATGAGCTGTAGTCAATACTGATTCACAAGAATAAGGTTCTTAGTTCACTGTTCCGAAGATATATAAAAGTAAATACTGCGCAAATATCGCAAATATTATGTATTGAAAAACAGTCTCTATTTCAGGAGGAATTATTGGTGGACTTTTAGGTGGTGAAGCTTTGAACTGTTTGTCTGATTGTTTAACTAGGGAAATATTCAATATACCTAAAGACAAAGCGCTGGAAAATGCATATGTTTATTTTGGTGTAAATCAAAATTCATCAAATATTGAAATCAACACTGCTTATAGAGAAAAATGTCTCCAACATCATCCAGATAAGGGAGGCAAGGCCGACGACTTCCATAAAGTACAAATACATATGGCAACGATCAAAGCAGCTAAAGGACAGTTATACAACTGAACAATCGCAAAAAGAAGTCATGTCTATTGAAATAAATTGCTTTTTTGTTTTAGTCTATTTCATTAGATCTTTTTGAAATGTATGAACTTCCATTCAGAAATTAAATGAATAAACACCTTATATATTAAATCGTATTACACAAAATGAATACATTGATTCATCATTTTCTAAGTCCCAATCACTTGTCGTGTATTTTTATTTATCCACGACTTGAATAATGTAAAAAATTGGTTTTCATAATTTTCGCGAATAACGCAGTAGTAAATATTTTCAATTTAGCTCTGTACACATAAAAGAATTCTTAAAAGTAAATTTTCCTATACCAGTTTCGAACCCGTGACCTGCAGTTTTAATGCACGGAGCATTAACACTGATCTATTATTTAAATGAATGTGACTTTTCTTTAACACTACGAGAAATTAGAAAAGCTGCTGGCTGCCTCATCAAAAAACTAATACATATATTTTCGTGTTGATTATTATGGAGATATATGATAATTATAATTTTGGACAACGATGTAGGTAAAATGTTTAAGTGAACAATAATATATTTATGAAATATTCGTTAGAATAAAATAATAGTGTTTCTTATAATGTAAAAACAAAAAAATTTAGTAAAATATTTAGTACTCGTGGATAAAGTATAGTATCCGACTCACGTATAATGAGTTATTACTCACTCGGTGATTTATGTAAACTTCACCTCGTTGATAATAACCTTCATTAATTATCGTGAATAATATACTATTATATAAATTATCAAATGAGGTCTTTCAGTTTATTAGCTCCAAAATTCCAATGACCAGCGTGACTCACGTTCAAGGGAATGAATATAAAATAGAAATTTCATTTTGGACGAGCAATAGAAGATATTAGGTATTAGAGTTAGAAATGACATGAACACCAAATGTCATGCAAATATTTTAGGTTAAATAATCTATATAAAAAATATCTTGATTTTGTATACTTTTGTCTGATAAATTCTGAGTTCATTCTTGATATTTGACTATAATTTATTACTTAAACACCACATACGTACATGCAGACAGAGTTTGGAGAATGATTAATACTCCGGGATTAATCCATTAGGCTTTTAGAAGGATTACCGAGGGGCAAAAGCAACACTTTGCAGAATGTGTGTCCCATGCCAACCACACATATTCATTTACTTTTGGGGGCCTTAATCTGCATTACTACGGCCTAGATTCGCTAACTGTTATAACTTATTTTCTCTGGAGAACTATAATGAAGATGTACCGTTGTTTTCAGAAACCCTTTTTGGACAAAATATGAGAGGAATAAGACGATGTTCGCTTCCTAAGAGGTACATAATTTTAGTTATATTAATATTCCTACTAATTTTTGGAAAATATTATCAAAATTATAGATCGTCTCATCCCATTATTCTTGGAATACCTAAATGGTCAATATTTACAATCAAAAACTGCTTCATCTATTAAATTCAATAGTTCGTTTTCTATTATTCTATTGAATAAATTCCTTTTCTCAGCTATTTCTATATTCTAGATAATACCTTTATCAAGAAAGAAGAATGACTCTTCCCAAATCTACATTTCAGCTGATTTAAGTTTTTCTCGTCTTTATTAAATGAGTGCTTATTTTTTAATTCCCAATTTACTAACTATCCCAAAAGAATATGATGTTTTCCAACAGATATATCTTCTTGTTCATCGTACGTTAGGACTTAGTCCTATGTATGCATCAATGGTTACCTAGTTGCAGCTGGGATGATGTAGACCAGCTTTCATACCATCTTGTAGGTGGTCGTTCTGGTGATCGAGATGTATTCTGGCTATAATTGCGTTAGCTGGACTGAGTAGACCAGTGCTTTCATAGCCGGTCGACTTAATTATGTAGACGCATTAACGAGAAAAAAATCTGTTCTGTTCATTAATAGTTATCTTTGAATTTGGGTAAATCAAATCTGTTTGGAATGCTTCACCAAGCTTCTGACTCAATAATTCTTTGATCTAGGAAAGAAACTAATCATTCTGAAAAAAGATTTACTTACTTTTTAGGTTTTGAGATATGGCAATACTTATGTGAATATGTCAAATGTCATCATGACATTTGACATATTTAATGATGAACGTACTCAGAACGTGTGTTATTTCAGTCGTTTTTGGATACTTAAAATATACATCTTCATCAAAAAATGGAATTAAAAGATTTTCGTGCGATGATTATCTATGCCTGTCGATATGCATTAATTCAACAACATTTTGCCGATTAACTTTCTTTGATTTTTGGTACATTCAATCTAAAATCTATATTGTAGTACGTGTATTCGAAAAGATACAAAGTCTGACGCTGTCTTTCTCTTCTAGACTGAGACAAGATGGAAAGTACTTTCTCGACATATAAAAATGCAAAAAATTTTTCACTTAATTTCAAACCTACATCAAATTCTAATATGTTCAAAGATGCTTGATGTTCCAAAAGAAAACTTTTATTACTTTACCAACTTTTTACGACTCTTAGAGAAATATTAGTAGACGTTTTACGTCTAGACTGGCCTAGCTGATCCCATCACAAAAGTATTTGAACTTTTTCAAGAGAATCCCTCAATTTATGTAAATAGGTGTATACAAAGTAGTGAACGATTTGCTGATTAGATATCGTAATTTAATAAATATATATTTCGAAATGTACTTACACTCAACCTAAATATTTGTATCGCAATTTTATATCATTTAGAAGTAAAAATATTGGAGTTTTCGCTTTCTACACATAATTAATAGAAAATAAATAAGGAACACATAATAAAACAAGAAAATCATTCTTCAATCAATTATTAGTATGCTTACTCATTCTAAATTCTCGATTTGGAACGATTCTCATTGCTTATTATAATATTGTAACGTTTTCGTATTTCTTTCTAAACACTATCTCTTATGTTCCTTAATTTATTTAGACATAATACAATACACTTAACCCATAATAATTTACCTAAATACTTAAACAATTTCTGCGATTATTTTTACTGATTCGTTCTTTTCGATTTATTCAAAACTAACTTACTGCGCTGCATAAACTTATTTAGATACCACAAATAGAATTCTACAAAGTTCTAGGACAAAACAAAATACACAAGAAATAAATAAAGCGACTTCCTAGGAATTATTTAAAAGAAATACTGTATTAAACCACCATCCGTCATTTATAAAAAAAAAAAATAAATAAGGCGCTGCGCGAATTAGACGAATTTTAAAATTCCATTGAAGCTGGACAGGGCCGGCCTAAGGACTCATTTCAGGTGCTTGTTTGTAACAGTATATTATCATGTATAAACGGATTGAAGTACGGAAACATAGTTTTTCTAATTTTGGAGTAAAGTTGGAATTACTATGGAAATTAGTATCAAAATTGCAAGAAATGTCGATAGGTGTTTTTGAAATCAGGTACAAACCTATTTAAATGCAATTGAGGCCAGCTTCGACCAATTATTATAATTATTTTTAATTTTCTGTATAGTTTTTTCTAGTTAATTTATAAAATAGAACTATAATTTTGTGAAATAAAAATATTTTATACTTGGTGTGTTTTCAAGATATCAATTGATACTACTAAGCTGGAATTACTGGAACCTTTGGGGATATTCATTCTGTTTACATTACCACTACACCAACACTCACAATTCTACTGTATAATTTACGTTCAGTCTCTGAAGACGATAACTTGGTTATCGTGTAAAGTAAGTGGGTAAATACTGAACACACTGTTTACACTGACACTATACCATCACTCACAATTACACTGACGCGCGTTCCGATAACATCGTTTTCAGTGCCTAGTAACTTGACTTACCTTCAGTCTCTGAAGACTAAAACTTGGTTATCGAAACACGAGTCAGACTGTGTAATTGTGAGTGTTGGTGTAGTGATGGTGTAAACAGTGTATTCAGTATTGATACTACTGATTACCAGCTCCAACCAACTTTTTATCAATAATGTCGATTTGATTCTCAGAAATGTTTGTCTATAAAATTTCTGATGTAAAATAAGTGAGAAAATCTTAGGTGTCACCTTTAATTCATACTTATACATACATATAAACAAATTCAGCAAATATGTGATAAGTTGTAACAAAACTCAACATTCCAAGGTGCTGGAAATCTTGAATATCTATAATTATAATACAAGTTTTTATACGTATATATATATATATATATATATATATATATATATATATATATATATATATATATATATATATCGTATATATCGTATATATCGTATATATTATACTTCTGCAAGTATAAAATGATCACCCGGTATAATGATTTTATAAATTTACTATTATGTAAAAAATACTCATAGATATAACCATCTTACGATATGTTTTAATGAAAAATGGAAAGATAAATAAAACTGGGAAATTGATTGAGCGTTATAAAACAAATTCATGAACCTATTAACAACATTTAATTAGTTTTTGTCTTGATGCCAACACAACTGTTACATTTTCTGCTACCCTCAAGATGGTTATAAGATAACGAAAACGCATATTTTCAACTCCCATACACTTTGGAGTTTATTATAAATAACCTATTTCGTAGTATCCCTGATCGTTATTCTGTGTGAGACCTAAGTATTTCACATAAAGTACTAAATAATTGTCTAGCCATAATACATGTGACATATAATATTTTTCTGGCAATAACATTTAGAGGGACACATTCTTTAGTTCCCTAGCGTGTGCAAAGGGGCGGGAGAATGAATGTTACGCTTCTCAAACTTTTCATATATCAACATTTTATGCAACACGTGCTAGAAAACACCCTCATTCCGACCGTGTAACTCATATATCTTCATTACACAGCGCGGAGGTCCTTCCTACAGGATGTAGACTAGTGACAAATATAAAGATGGAAATAATGTTAATATATTTGTAGGGGATAATTAAGCGTTTTTTTTTTTGATAATTTTAAAATTTATGATAAATTCCAATATATTCCAACGTTATTATTGAATTGAAATTATTTGTTACATCCATTTCCATGTATTCAATTAAAAGTTTGAAATTAATTGCTACCAGAGTTTTTGCAACTTTTATATCCTTTCTTTCCACATATTTGGAGCAAATATAATTCCATTGTTTCTGGTTTTTCTGTAGAACATTTTCATTCTTGTTTAAAAAATGATGAAGTTTGCTTTCGTACAAATGAGATAATCAATAATATATAATTTAAAACTTTTGGCAATTTAATTAGAAGTAGAACTTGAGTCTTGAATTTCTGATTAAATTTGAACGACCTACGAGGTCTGGCTATTAAATAACGAGACTGGTTACAAAAAAGGGCTTTATTATAAAAATTATGCATTCGAATGCTCCTCTTCAATATACTCTCCTCCCCTTGCCACATTCGTTTTTTCTATTGATCGAAGTAGTGGTGGAAGTCTTTTTAGTGAATGCCTTTAGGACTCAGATCTTTTTCTAACCTTTCTAATCTATCCATGAAATCTGAGCAGACCAGTTGACACAAGAGCTTTTGGTCAGGAGTCAGATTTTTTGGCACCAACTTCGCACAGACTTTTGTCATGTGTAATTCCTCGTATAAAATTTTTCTAACCGTTTCTTTATCGGCGCTTACACTCTCGGCAATCATCTGGATGCTCATTCTACAATGTGCATGCACAATTTGGTTGATTTTGGTCACTATTTCCGGAGTTGGAACAGTCACAGGACGAAAAGTTTGGGCACACTTCTAATCGGAAAAAAAGGAGAATCTGAATCAATTATAAATATAGTTTCATATTAATTTTTAAATAGAATATCTGGTATACAGAAATAATGACAGATGCTTGTCATTCTATATGATAGGAGCGATTTCAACCATTAAGCTCTTAACAGACATAATAATGCTTCCGAAAAAATTATATTGGAATACTTCCAAGTACGCATTGTTTTTATTATATTGATCAAATTCATGAAGCATAAAACTATATTTGAACCGCTCATTTTAAAAACAAAGTCAAAAAAATAGAAGAGGACTTTTAAACCGCTATTGTATGCTTGAGTGACAATACATCTTTCAGTGATGAAAAAAACGTAAGTCGTTATGTGAGAATCATGAGTCTACATTATATGTATGTTAACTGCTGAAATAACGTAAGTCATTGACATGCGTGGTTTTAACTCTGACCATGATGACTGATCAATTAATCAGTTGTTCCAGTGCACCCAAGCAGTCTTGTTGATATTGATATTCTCCCTGGACAAATTCAAGTAGTTTTAAAGACCAAATTTATACTTATTAACGATATAGTCAGATGTCTAGTGATAATTATATATCCTTGTGAAAAAGAAAGAAATATTTTTGAAAATGCCAAAGTCAAAGGTGTTGCACACACAAATTGGAAAGGATAAACGATTCCGACACATTTGTTTGTTAATTCAAAAAGTATTTATAACTACAAAGCCAGTATATTATTTTTCATTTAGTTGCCGAAAACAGTGTTCCAACGATCTTGTGCAAAACGACTTCGACCACGGCTTTAATAAAATGAATGGTTTAGTCCGTAAGAACGAGCAAGATATATTCTTGCAACCATTGATTGAAATAATGTTGTAATATTTCACAGACCACGAAGGAATGTGCACTGTCTAGGCAGTATTCATTCATTATTTTGCCAGAAAAAAAGAAGTTTGCCAAAACTCATTCCAAGCAGTTTGTGGCATTACAAAAAACAACGTAAGGAGGCTCTGTAGTCTATTTCTAAAATCACTTACTCCTCATGACAAGCGCGGAAAGCCAACACAAAACCCCCACAAGTTCTCAAGAAAAGATAAATTTCCGGACTTTCTAGTAAACTATAAATTCTATGTGAAGTACTCCAAGGAAAATTTCTCTTTAAGAGACCTCAGAAGGATACATATAATTGTGGGTAAAAATCAAAAGTCCAAGCTTAAAAATTAAAAAGCCACATAACTGTATAAGCCGAATTAGCAATCCACAAAACAAGAGTAAAGAAATTTTACGAAAAGGTATCTGATGTAAAAGAAAATTTGAAAACTCGTGATGACGTGGCAGCTATAACCTTTGATTTCATGCAGAATTTGCCATTACCGTGTACACACGTTTAGGGGATTTTCTATTTGAGTCAACTTCAGGTCAAATGTTTTGGATATAAAAATGCGAAAACAGTGAAATCGGTATTTTACACATATCATGTGAGTATGGTCAACAGAGGCGCCAATGAAGTTTGTTCAATGATACTGCATGCAAAGCATAAGAGAACTTTTCATTTTTTCTGACAACCGCCCTGTTCAGAATAAAAACCAACAGATACAAAAAGTTTACACAAAATAATGCACTACTTTCCTATCAGAGGTCAATCTTTCCTTCTTAATGATCAAGACTTCGGCGTACTAAAAGACATATAAACAAATATGATCGAATACATGTTTGAGAAGAATATTTTGGCGAAAGAAAGCTCCAAATTTTCTGTATTCGTGGTGCAGACATCTCAGATATTGGAATTTAACAAGTGGTGGCCCAAATATTACAAGAAAAATTGTGTGGCGGATAAATGTTTTGGACGAAAGGTACTAGAAGAACAAAAAGTATTCTTCGCAGTGTCTACATACCTGGGTCTTAAATACAAAAAAGGAAGCGTTTCCTCCGAATATTTTATTGATGGTTACTTAAAAAATACTTTCAGCAGAAGTAATATTACCAACTGATAAGGCTTACGACAATGACTATGTTTGTATTAATTCTGAGAAGATAGAGAATATCAAACAGGTGAAAGGAAGCATTCCCAAGGAACATTAACCATTTAGTACAAACATTTTCGACTGGCCAATGAATTTCGACGTGGCTATTGATAATGTGGAATCCGATGAAGAGTATAATTACGTGTCTTGAAATGATTTGCTTACTCAAAAAAAATTATTTCGCGTATTTTTTTATTATCGAGGTATACCATAACACATTGTGATATAAGTCACAATCAATATATTGAGCCTAGAATGATTTTAACCCAAAAGTCATTGTACATATATTTTTTTCCTTACGGAAACCACAAAAATCAGAAATTTATTTTTTTACATATACTGTATAAAAGTTAAGATGCTAAGATTAACCTGAAATGTGTATAATGTTATTGTATATTAGTAACTAGAAGGTTGTTTATCAAACTAAAATTGTGTTTATTTCATTTACCTTTTTGTCTTTACTGAAAATTTTTTTTTTGAAATTATCGATTAATTTGTAGTCAAATAGAATATCCATAGGCTCTAACATGTATGTTATTTTTCATTGGTTAACATCTTGAAGGTTTGAAATCATACAATTTTCGAAAAATAATTAATTAAACATCTTTTCAAAATTTTAAAAATCCTACAGAAATCCTAACAAACTTTTTTATTTCATATTGAATTTGATTCGCCTTGCTCAACTTTAGTTGATCAAAGATAACTTTAATTCGTTTATAGTTCAGTCAGAGGGACAATTTTAAGTTGTTCGAGATAAATTATATTTCCAAGCTACCACCCAACAAGAATCCATTTGTAAGAGGAAGCTTTGACAGGTCCGTATATGCAGCTTCTCTTCAATGTTTATTACATACTTAATATCATAAATTTCACAACTAGTATTGTAGTATTGCAGCAAAGTCAGTCATTTTTCTGGATGTGAGCTATCAGTTCCCATAGAAAAACGAAAAATTCGATCAAATACATTTTTTTCATATCGTGCCTACAACCAATATTACAGTTTTTTTCGTTTTTAATATTTAAGTGAGCTTCATCACTAACTTTAGAGGTATCTCATACATTATTAAAATATTTCAATCAATTCAATTTAAAACTAAAAAATCTTAAACACCATTAGATTAGTAGAAGTTATATTATATAAGAGATTGCTTGTAATAAGTGAAATGTTGTTTATATGTGACTGATATCTGAATGTTTGGAAAATATATTAAAAAGTCATCCTTATGATGAAAAAATAAAATTTTATTAACAAATCATGAGATATTAAAAGAGCTGACATTGTATCATAAAAATATGAAATTTCTTAAAACAAAGCCAAATACAAAAAAACATAATTTTTAGAAATAGTTGTTCATACAAAGAAAAACGATTAATTTGATTTATCGATTGATAATTATGCAAATCTGTTGCAAAAACGATTACATTGTTTTATCCTAAACTAACGCCATTTATTGCAAATTTTATTTGTTGTTTATATGTTTTAGTTTTTTATTCAAACAATGTAATTCCGAAGTTAATTATTTCCCGCCGCTCAAAGGACTGGTTGAAAAATCCTTATTCACCTCATATTTTTATTTCTCAACTATTTAGTATTATTTTTCATACTGTAGCTGCTTCGTATGAAAATCGATGAAGGATTGAATCTGTCTGAATACTGCTCTGGAAAGGAGGGCTGCACAGTTGAAGGGAAACATATGACATTTTTATCTCTTGCATCTCATTACATTAATG
Organism: Diorhabda sublineata; assembly: GCF_026230105.1. Lineage (NCBI taxonomy): Eukaryota > Metazoa > Arthropoda > Insecta > Coleoptera > Chrysomelidae > Diorhabda > Diorhabda sublineata. The sequence goes on from NC_079476.1 coordinate 19,518,026, forward strand.
AATGGTATCGGGTATTAAAAATATTCAACACCCCATTTTTAATCAGGACGCATCATTAATTCATTTATATTTCGATTTTGTTAGTCATATCTCATGAAATTTAAAAGACCCCTAGTTAAAGTTAACCGGGTTGGTTCAATGTATCATAACTTCCTCGATGATACAACAATATTGAAATTATAATTAGGAATTCCACTGTGATGCTACTTGTTATTACTAATTATAGTAATTTTATCTTAATATGTGTGATATTTGTGATGACACAATATAAGGTCTGTTTGTGGGGGTAGCAGTCTTCATGTGCAAGGGCGAATATACATTTAAATTTTTTTAAATTATCATTGTGCAACTTGGTAATTTATACTTGTTTTAGCTATAACTTTTATTTTCGATTTTTGAATTCTCTTTATCACTTAATATTATATGAGGATAGACCCAGAAGTATCAGTCCTAGAGATTGCGGTAGTTGCATGAAAAACACCACTGCTTTAGAAAGTACATAATCTATACAGCGTATTTTTCAAGTTTAAAGATGCCATTTGTTTGGCAGCCACCAAAAGTGAACGTTTTCAATGAATTTGTAAACATGGAAAAAATTGGTCACTGTTATGTGGTACAATACATTTATATGAAATACCTCAGCCCAATTGATATAAAAAATGAACTAGAACAAATATTGGGTAGCAGAGTTTAAACGAGACCAAATGAGGTGACGACAACAGCAATATTGGAGAAAATCCACAAAGCGGTACTGGATGGATGGGATAATTTCCATTGAATATATTGAAAAAAGAAAAACTATAAACAGTGAGAGTTATGTGAGCTTATTGCAACATTTCAGTGAAAAAATCAAGTAAAAACAGCCGCAATTGGCTAAGAAAAAAGTGTTATTTCATAAAGACAATGCACCAGCTCACACATCAGTTATTGTAATCGTCAAAATTAATGAATGTAGCCTTTTCGCCAGATTTAGTCCCCACGGATTATTTTCTATTCCCACACTTGGAAAAATGGTTCTATTGTCAAAGATTTTCCAAGCATTCTCGATTTCTTTTTTGGATGTTAAGTGTTTGTGGTATCTCGTAAGGTATGCATTGAATTTAGGAAGAACATTACTCCAAAGTGAGGTAGTAGAAATAAGGAAAAGGATTGTTTGTGGGAGGTCTATGCCGCCGACAAGCTGTTATAAGATAAATGGCACGGATTTTATTGGTGAAATTGTTGATGGATGATAAATTTTTAGTGGTAGTTGTAAATAGAAATAGAAAAGCATCTAGACAAAGACATAAGCTGTATTAAGCAACGAGTTTAAAACGTCGTGGTCTGATTTGGAGGCAGAGATGTATATGTGACAACCATAATCTAAGTTTGAACGAATTAGGACTCTGTATATTTTGAGAATGAGAAAGAATTTTGATAATGTTTAATAATTTATAGCATTTGGCTTTGTTTTCTAGGATGTTGTTTCCAATTGAGTCGAGAGTCGAATATTAGGCACAAAGAAGCAAACCAGAAATTCGAAATGTTTTTTTATTTTACTCAGCACATGCGGTTTTTAAACCTTTCCAGTACATTTTGTAACATCCCCAACTTGTCTATTCTTCTTACTCTGAGATAATACTTTTACTTTTATTTATTCTATATTTTCGTTATATAAATAATATATACATCACAGGAAATAGTTTGTTTGGATTTATCTCAGGTGATAAAAGCTGTTGGATATAACCATAACGTTTATACATCTTTTGAGAAACACATAATCTAGGTATTGTTTCATGTCACTCGAGTAATGAGCTGGATCCCCAGCTTGTTGAGGTCAATTATTGTTGTGTGGAATTTAAAAAAGTGAATCGTAATAGTTAGTTACTTAAAAAAATATTATATAAATAACTTCCATTGATAATTTCCAAAATTATATTAATCAATAGATCACCTACAGCATGATTATCAAAATAAGAATCTATTTCAACTATAAAAACATATTTTTAATTAGTTTTTATATTTAAAAAAATTGCCATCAATAAAATTTAGCAGCAAAAACATTTTTGAAGCAATGAAATTTTTTCTTATAAAAATGTGAAACCCTTGACGTGTATCTAAAGCATTATTTGTCATCTCTAGAACCAATCTCACTTTATATATTATATCACGATGAATTTTCATTACGGATGTTTACCAAATATTAAGTGTGGATCATTTTTTAACATGATACAAATATCTAAATTTTTTATGCAGTACTTGGTCTGTTTAGGATAAATATTCAGCGACACAAATTTGATTGAACTTTTTTGTCAATCTAATCAAAGGCGTTGAGGGATTTCGATTAGAATATAAATTATTTTACTTTTCTTATTGACTTTTACGCTGTATACTGAACATTTTAATTATCTGTTTTCAATTAAATGATCCATTATATCTTTCAATACTACCGTGACATTGAATTTGTTATTGTTGCAGACATAGCCATCTTAATGTATTATTTAAGGGGCTAGGAAGAAGAGGGCAACAAGTCATTAAGTCACATATTTGAGTTATTTCAAATTTTACATTGTAAGCAAATCCTGAATTCGTAATTATTAATCGGACACAAAAATGTTGTTGCAGTACTATATTGATATATAAATGTACCAAATTAATCAAACAAAACAAAAAAAACACCTGGTAATAAAAAATTGGATTATTTCCTTTTTCAGCTTAAAAGTCTCTTCGCAATACACAAAATAAACTATTTTCCTGTGTCATCTTTTAGAGCTATTTGTTTTATATTATTGTATATTTTATTATATTGTATATTGTATTGTAATAAGCCACATAACTTAATAATTTTACTTAATAGTGTCAAAATAAAAAAAAACAGTAAAAGAATGAGGTTAGAAGTCAATATTTACTTGAAAAAGTTACTTTCTTCGCTAAACGCACTATCACAATTTGATTCCATATAATCTTCATCTTTTAAACTATCATCTGATCAATCCGATACCGAACTAGCAGAACTGTTACTGTTTTTGGAGTACTTTACGCTTAACACCTGCTGGAACATGTCGACGCCATTTTAAATCACATATGGCTTGTCTCCTTTTTGACGAATCTTTCACGCAGCGTTGCCAAATAATGACGAGTTTCGTCAAGATTTTGTGAATTGTTGCTTGTTAGCCTCTTCCTTCAAGGTGATATTGCTAACGGAGTTTAACTTTCCAGGAAATTGAACGATCTAACAATAATGTTAGTACCAATATAGTATATGTTATATATTGTAGAAACCTTATAGACCAAAATTTTCAAAACCGCAAGCCGTTTCTACAATAAGTGAGAAACTCCATACTACACACAATTTTGTATAATAGTTGTTAAAGCTCGTATGATTGCTAATTAAGATAAATTAGTTTTTTTCTATTTTTTTTTATTAGATAAGTAAAAATACGTTTCTATCTTACATAGCTTTGCATGCACAAAATTGAATTGTTTTTTTAGAAAAACGGTATCATTTTTAACAAATTCTATTCATTTATTGAAAATATGAGTTTAAGAAGAACTTCTATTTTTTATTGAGAGTATAAATTTTAATTCTGAAAACAAGCAATTACAATATAATTCATTACACTTTTAAGAATATTGCGGTGTGTAAACTTCAATAGCTATTGTATACTTGATTTACTGCGCATGAAAAGAAATATTGAATTTGCAGTGGGATAGACTCAAATTGATGAAGTGGCGTTTAATGTATCCGCACATGTGTTTAAAACCCCAAATTGTGTGCGAATAGCCTGCTCTTACACGTATAGGGTTGGAGGTCTGCCCTGAATGGTATTTGTGGCAATATTATTCCAAGTATAAACTTGTAATTAAATTAAAAATAGAAATTAATCAATTTCATGGATTAGAATTTGATTTTTACTATGAGAAATGAAAATATTTTATCACAAAATGAAATTATTGCTTAGTTTTGGTGCTTTTGTGAAAGATTATTCGATAATACATCATCTAATGTCTCCATCTCAATAATCATAAAACTTAACTACGTCTAACATTGCTGCGATTACTACGAAGAATATTTTTTTTTCAAATTTGTATTGTTCCTCCACAGATACAATTTCTTTAGCTTAATACCGTAATTTGAAGATGTATTGTATGAGATTACTCTTGTGGTTGATTTATATAACTGTTTGAACAATTGTTCTGTTCCTTTGTAGAAAATGTGATCAGATACGAAGCACCAAGAGGTGAAGTGCGGGAGCCTGATATTGATTTAGAAGATATTAGCTACGATGGAACTCTCGATGGACGAATGATGAGAGGTGGTTTGGGTCAATTAGTAGATGGTCTTTATGGAGATAATGACTACCAAAGGCAGTTACAAGGGGAGCAGTCAGGTAGGATATTTGAATATATTGATCTACATAATGTGTTTTTTATAGCAATCCTTTGATTATTGGTTACACTTTAAACCATATCAATATATATTTTGATGAATGAAAGTAGAACAGATAAAAAATATATGGAAATATCTATAAACTGAAAATAAATGTATACTTCAACGACCAGATTGGGGTGAGGTTGACAAGGAGTGTAGAAATGTCTTTTGAATTATTTCTTCTCACATCGACATTTTATGATATTCGTTTGACAGTTAGATTGGAAATATTTACGAATTAGATGTTTTATTGAGCATGTCCAGTGACTTTATTAAGCGTTGGTATCCATTAAAGCCTTGTATAGTATTCTGTAGAGAACTGCATTCTTCCAGCAAATTTCTTTGTACTGATGATAAACAAAAGGAGTACTGTGTTGGTCAAATACTGATTGATGAAAGTATGAATTTCCGTATTATTATCATCAGTAAAAATAGTAGATTAGGGATAAAGTATCAGTCGTCTCTGATGATTATTTTCAAAAACTTTTTGATTAGTGTATCAATTGAAATTTATTGTGTTCTTTTTTTGTTTCTCTACTTCACACTTAAGCCCTTAAGCTGATTGCTTCCACTTCATCAGCGAACGTCCCCATTGAGGATTTTCCAATCAACTCACCCATCATGGCATCGTCATTTCTCGTATTACACTTTCTTCTCCCCTAAATATTCTACTGAGAACAAAAATGATTTTTTCACTTGTCACACGTCATATCCTCTACAATCTAAAATGAAAAACTATTTAAACACTATTTAATTTCAAAAAATTGATTCAGATTCATCTACATACTCTGTATTGGTATAGGTAGTAAATTGAATCAATTACCTTAATCTCTGTATAATCAATCCCAAAAATACGAATTTCTTAATGTGAAAGCTCTTAATTGTATTCTTTTTATTCAGCTTTAGTAAACGCTGCCCTTATTTTTGGAAATAATATCAGTAGAAATTAAACCATCCTTCACAATTATAGTTCTTTTCATTACAAAATTCTAGTAACTTTGATCTGTAAAATATTCAATAGGAAAGTTAATTTTTCATAAGGTACATAATGAAATCAAAAGCCCTATGGGGCCCCTCATTACATTCATCTTCAATTTCAACAAAAAACTCATTTACCAAAGTTTCACGGTTAAAACCCTTGGTGATTAATCAAAATTTTGACCGGGTCTTTTTTTCATAAAATTACTTTATTTATTAGCGACTTTTCGCCATCATCCAGGGCTGAAACGTTTTTGATACGAGGTATTAAAATATTGAATTATTCAAAGACTCAAATACTTAACCCAAAGAAGTTTGCAAGTTTAACACGTATAATTAGCTACACAAACATGACGCAAAAATTTTCCGATTGAATGGATTGAAGAATGTAGATAGAGTTTGATAATGGGAATATTATTTTTCTTTTAAGAGGCATAAACGATTTCTAAAAGTAAATAAGTTTTCGTAGAAAGAATTACCTACTCCTTATAATTGTCCTAATGTATGAATATAGAGAGATGGATATATTTAGAGGAACTGTTTCAAGACTAACGTTTGGGTCTGGTTACTTGGGCTTTGTTGACTAAACGTAGTCTACAGTATTTATCTGGACTAACTAAAATAATTTAAAACTTAAACATCTTACATACATAATGTGATAACAGAGGAATGGAAAAGTAGTCTTAGGAAAACCGAATGGTGCAAGGGAGAAATAACTATAGACAGCATATTCATGAAATACACTCTGTTTAGGTTTCCTTGTGCCACACTTGTGCGCGTGAGAAATTCCGTCCCCTCTAGCATCCACCATTTCGATAGGTCCTCATCATCGTTCGCGTCATAGTTTCGCGCGTAGACTCCTTTGTCTGCCCTGAGTTCTATGGGAGATTCTAGGAAGTCTTATCTTTTTGTTAAGAGTTAGCCTGTTGGCTATACACTTAGTCTGAACATCTTAATGTATGTGTGTGTTTTTGCTGGCTCGGGTATACCCTTTCCAACCTTCTTCGGCAAGAAAAATCTAATCCGAGTGGTCCTTCGCGTTCTTTACAATTGTATATGATGTACAACTCGACACTTGGTTATGAACTGCGGAGTTACCGTGTCGGAGAGTGTCCTCTTGTGGGTTGACTCGGCAAACATAAGATGTTTTTATACTTTTTGCGTTTTTTGTATGTTGTTGTGTTTTTACTAATCCTTAAACTCAACCTAGGGATCCTCTTGTCCTTCGTTTTACTTTACCTGTTGGGCGATAAATGTTGCTATGAGTGTCTGCAGTACACTATACAGCTCGGGTGTTCCTTGTCTTGCTAGAGCTGGCTTTTTCTTAGCAGCTAGTGCGTAACTGCCTCCTTTTCTTGTGCCTCAATCCACTATCGCAAATTTTAAATAATATAAATTACAAAAAATTAACTTGCAATAGAACACATATGCAAAGCTGTTGAAAATAGGGGAGTTCACAATGGATACAAGGTTAGAATTTGGAATCAACAAACGCAAAATACCACACATCCAAAGAGGAAAATTCGAAATAAAAGGAATTTCAAATACGGAATCCTCAAAAACACGGATAGTGAAGATACATAAAAATATCTCAAAAATCAACCATACAAATTTAATAAGAAACAGAATTATCGATACAAAATTAAACTAATACTTAAGATTCTACTACACACAATCTTTGAATATACTTCAACATACGCCTTATATCTGGAAGATACAAATAAATTCTAAAATATTAATATTTCTGCTCTAAGATTTTTTAGATGAAATGTTTAAACAGCTCATTTGAACGATTGAACTAGAGAATGAGATATTTTTTGGGATAGCTCATCGGAGGTATCCCCATGTAGGATCAGAAGGAGGATTAGGATTAGTTAACAAAAAACTATACACCATGCACAAATAACACCTGTGACAGTACTTCCTCAACAAAACATAAACATAGACAAACAACTATTATATACATTGCGATCAGTAGAAGAACTCTTTCCAGAAACTGAAGTATTTATAACACCCATACAAGATAGCTAATAAGATTGATAGGGATAATAAATTACACTAAATTCATGATTCATCATGTAAACGATGGCAACAATTACAGGAGGATGCAAAATATCGGTTGAACTAGATAGTTTGACACATTATTACAAACAAACGCCATACTATGAATACCCAGCATTCTAGAAAATTAAGAATTACAAAAACTAGGGTAAAACCTTACTAGTTTAGAATAATAAATACTAAAAATAATTTTTAATAAACGTTACCGAACAAATTCCACGCAGAAGAAACAAGAAGAAATTAAAGATAATAAAGAAATTCACAGTGGACACAGACATGCAATTAGCAATTGTTAAATGTCACATACAAATACTTTTCATCAAACCAAGACTAAAAATTCAACTTATTTCCCGCACATTTAAAGCAATTTTGTCAGAGTGAATTGTGTGTCCATATTTGAAATTTTTGCAAATTTTTTATCCCTGCATGTACCTAATGTACTGTTTATTAGACCAAAAACGTTATCCTAATTAGAAAAACAAAACAATTTATATATTGGATAGCATTCACTGTCCTATAATAGTATTAAAAGTTGAAAACCGTATCGGATTGTACAAAATCCCTAAATCCAAGACAATTTGCAATTATTCTACTTACCTCTTATCACATTAGTGAAGGTTTAGAATACTTTGTAATCATTTATTATGGGCTAGACATTCGAATGTTCAATACACATTTGAATATGTATTCAAAAAGTAAAGTTAAGAAAACTTTTATAAAATCTGAATCCAATGTAATTTCACACCAAACAAAAATGCTGTTTGTATGGAGGTGCCCGAAGCGAAAATAATTTGCTATCTGATCTATATTCCGATAACATGTATCCAAGAAGTGAATTGGCAATATTGTCGACATTTGCTTCCCATATAGAATCTACTTTGGAAGTTGGAAAATTTTCAGAATACTGACAGGCCTCTATTGATTTGTAAAAAGAGAATGCTGCTTACAGTATTCTAATGGTATATTAAATAGTTCATCGTCGACTTCTAAATTAATCTCAGATTGTTTCGTCAAATGTAAAATTTGTTCCCTGGTAAGGATTAGAAACAGTGTTGCTATTAGTTGACTAGAACGGTTGATGTTAAGACAAAACTTATTTAATTATGGCCGCATATTTTGAGGAATTAAAATTTCGATGTCAATAAATATGAAAAAACCCACGTTTTGCAAACTTTTATCGAAATTATTCCTAGAACTGTTGGATTGTATATTTATTTTGTTATCTATTAATAGCGTGCAGTGAATTTCTTAATACTTCACAAAATAATATAATTTCGTCAGAATTACGTTACATTACATTTAATTATGTCCTGCGGCCTTTAGATGGCGTGCAGCTGTGTATCCTTCACACTCTAACTTCAACTTATACCTTCTCAAGAACTTATGGTAAAGAGCAATTGAAAATTTGAAATCACGGTCCAAGATAAAATTCCAAATCATTCTACCCACTTTTTTATAGAATAATATCAGATATAGAGTTATTGTATTCATAATTGTGAAAAAGCTTCTGAGTAATGAAATTATTTTTAATCAAAAAACATTATTCAACCTTGAAAATTATCTTTTGAAATTAAACAACCAAATAATTAATAAAATAAATGAATTTATTTTTGAACATTTCTTTAGTAGACAACAAGTTATATAATGAAAAATATATCAATCTCAAATTGAAAATAACAGCAGAATGAACTCGATACTGTAAGAAAATAAATTCCTTTCTCAAAACTTGAGACATTTTGTACTAAGTCCTAAGTTTAGTATTAGACCTATAATAACTGAATTTCTGATATATCAATTAAAGCCATGCTAGCTAATATTGATTATAAATCCTTTATACAAAATGAATATAGTTTATTCAATATTTAACCCTAACAATGGAAATTGTCAATGTCAAATTATATTTCTATAAAATCTGCAATATCTCGAAATTACAAGATTTCATGATTTTTTATGAAATTGTAATAAAAAAAGGGAATTGGAAGTCTTTGCCAGCTGGGTTATAAGCGTTTTCGTGGTGGGGTTGTGGCAAAATTAAACACTAAAGTGTATTAACTCTAATATATTTCAGGAAATTACTTAGTTATAAATTGCGGAGTTGATATTTTGTTATTTCTTTCACAAATAAATAAATATATCGAAATTTAAAATCAGATTGAGACTTGATAGAAATAATTCTATTATATATACATTGCACTTATATATACGTGTACTTAAAAAAATTTTATTTCATTTGTATCTTTATTTAGTTATTTTTATGTTTGTTTTTTACGTTAGGTTAGGTTAAGTTAGGTTTTCAAGCTTCTGTCTACAAATTGTAACAATTTTTTGACAATAAAGCATTTCTCTCTCAATCTCTCTCTTTCTCTCCCTCTATTCTAACCATAATTTCCGTCCTCGAAGTTATTCAAAAGCTTGGAATATATGTTAAAAAGAGAGTATTCATTTAATTTTATATATATTTATTTACATACATCTTCAATTCAATTATTATAATATATATTCACTTTTATATAGAATGTCATTCTAAACAACGCAATAGATGATTATTTGATTATCTCGCCAGTATACAAGCCATTTTTCGGCTTTTCTAAAAAAAAATTTATACAACAATACATAAGTATTCCCTGGTATGTTTACTTTCAGTAACGCAGGGACAATAAATTTGAACTAGGAACAGTGACGGTGCAAATAATTCACACTGTTAATTAAAAAAATACCTACGATTAAATCATAATGAATTGCGCGTCAACGCTGCGGAAAACACGAAGTCAATGTTAATCTTAATATACAAAATGTAATAGTTTTTTTTTATGTTGTCAACACATTGCTTCGCTCCGCCGCTGGATACGGTTTGCTAGAGGCGATCTTGCAGTAAAGCATCCCACCGTCACGGCCTAGAGAATGTCTATAGACATGCCTTTCGGAAAATATCTAATTCCAGACGGATCGTTCAGAATAACATGGAAATTTCTCGGAAAATTTATTATAAAAATGGAAAACAAGCTTTGGAGTTTTGCATGTGGTTTGTTTTATCAGAATTCCAAACATTTTAAGGTAAATTTTAAATTGAAATAATATAAAAGTCGTTAAATGTTCGCAAACATAATCGAAAGAGATATACCAACTTTAGGTGTTTTCAGAAATATGTTATAGCACTGAATGCCGAATGTTTTTAATTTCAATTGATATCAGTGTATAATTTACTCATTGTATTATTTTTTTCGAATTTTTCTAGTATGTATATATATCGTGTTAATAGTCTTCTATTTTTCTATTTATATTCTTTCTTCGAATCATCAGAGCGTCGCTCATGTTAATTTCTAGCGGGCTTTTACTATCTCTAACCACTCGATATTTTGATTTTCCTTCAAGTATTTATCGTTTTTATATTATTTTATATTATTTTTCTTTATATGCATGTGGGATCTATTTCTAACTCTATTTCCTTCTCTTGTTTCATGTTCAATACAAGTTTCATGCCTCAATTATGATTTCTGCGGTAAAACCATGCACAATCAATGTTTCAAATTATCTGGGAGAAAAAACTCAATAAACTGATATGAAGCTATTTGTTAATTTTATTTAGAGTTTCAGTTGTAATAGTGAGAATACTTATTTATTCGAAGGGTAGCGAGATGTTCAAAGGTTTGTTTTATTAATTAGTTGCAGTATGCGAGACGTTGGATGTAAAACGGTATTAACAAGTATAAACAGAACTTGCTGCAAAGTTTTGATTTTTGCATTTAGAATTGGCAGATAGGATGTAGATTTTGGTGCTTTGAAAAAAGAAAAAAAGACGTAATGATAAAACCATAAAATGTAGAAGTTCAGAAAGTAAGATATTTCCAAAAGGCGATCGAAAATTGTCTATTAGAATTGTGTAATATAATAAATAAATTCGCATCTGATAATCATTCAAGTGTTTCACATCGACAATAGTAAAAAAAATTAAGTTACAAAAACATACTAAAAATCCACCCATACTTGAGAACTTCGACATTATAATGCCAAGCAGCAATTTTCATCTCTATTCAATATAAAAAGTAGAACAAGATACTAATCACATCAATTAATATGACGTGTGACTGACACACAGATGGCGCTGCCATTGTCAAATCATATGACGTTTATAAAGTACCAACTTTCAAAAGACCATGTGTAAAAATGACATTTCGATTAGTCAATGGCAAAAATTCAAGTGAAACTACTTTTGTTATTTAAAAAAACTGTTAACCATGTTAATTTATCATTGCTTCTTGATGAAAAAAAATACTATACAAGCTCAGCTTTAAAAATGTTATCCGTACTCTGATCTATTAAAAAGAACCATTTTCATTGGTTTGTTAAGTGGTCGTGCAGATACCGTGGATGGTGAACGTTCTGGTCGTCCAATTGTGGTGGTTACTACAGAAAACATCAAAAAAGCCCATAAATTGGTTATATATTATCGTAAATTAAAATTGCGTGAGATAGTTTAGGCCGTAAAAATATCAGCCGATGGCAGCAGACGAATGGGTAGAGCGTCTACTCAAGTTGTGTATGGCTTCAATATTTTGTGATGCACATGAAATACTGTTCATCGACTATCTCCAATATCAAATACTACATAAAGTTGTTGGATCGTTTACAAGCAAAAATCAAAGAAAAACGGCTTCATATGTCGAAGAAAAAACCACTGTTTCACTAAGACAATGCACCGATTCCCAAGTCGATGGCAACGATGGTTAAATTAAACGAATTACATTCGAAATATGGTTCTCAGAAAGATTTTGGAAGCTATAAACATCTCACTGGCGTCAATTTTGAATATGATCACTGAGATACAAGAATGCGTTTGATTACCATACCAGAGATCAAACAGCATTGTGATACTAGGTCATCAAAGAAAGCCGAGTCGGATTTGTCAGCTGTTAACGCTGTTGTCCTCTTCGTTCACACTGAATACCATCATGTATAAAACAATCAATGGCGAGTATCGTACCAATTTATTGAGAGTATTTGAAAAACTCTGCAGTAAAGTGCAAGCGTTTACAGTTTTCATGGTAAAAATCTATTAATTAGACCACAAAATGCCTTATCATCCACCTTATTTTCCGGATCAAACCTCCAGTTTCCATGTTTTGTTTCCAAAACTGAATAAATGACTGGGGAAAAAGGTGGAATCTCCCTGGTAAAATATTGAAGAAACTTTAGAGTATATAAAGCTCAATATAAGCAACGTTTAAAAATAACGAAATTTTTAATCCAACAATCTTTGTGTATTTCAAACAGTTACGGAATTTTTGCCCCGCCATCATTCTTACGAAACTTATTTCCTGTTTTGAAAAGATTCAATATTTCAATAGCATTCCGGTATAAATTACTAAATTTTTTGTCAAGTGGGACGACTATTAGAAAAAATAATCTCTTTAGAGAAAAAAAATACCTTGTTCAAGGTATTCGTATTGAATTATATTAAACCGGTGATTCTTCTCTTAATGCATCACATATCAGACTCACATGAACAAAAAAAAACAGTGCCTGTTTTTGGTTTTAATAGCCTAAAGCAGACCGTCAATTTAATATGGATCGTGTCGAATACGATAAAACATTTAAAAAAGCTAATAAACCTTCTTTTGAATAAAACAGCACTATTATCCCAGTCATCAGATCAGATTCTTGTCGTCGAACATCGCATACAGTAAAATATGATAATGAATGAATGAACCAATGTCAGAAACCGGATTCATGTCCATTTTTTTGTGTTCTAACGGTGTAGACTCTCGAAAGGGATACTAATATTTGGAAATCTTGCAATTTGTATGATTTTATCAAATACATAGCGTTGAACATAAATAGCAGAGTTTTTAGAAAGTCTTTCCTTTCAATATGTCAGTTAAATGAATCAAATGTTCCCCACAGTAAAATTTATCCTAAACATATAGTATATATTAAGTTTTGAATTTGTATGGCATATTTATAAGCCTCAAAAGTATGCTTGTGTGCATAAAAATTCATTACCACTTGGTAATTATAATGCTTGGTTGAAGGGTAGATTGAGCTTTTTAATCAAAATAGAATATTAGGTACAACAACAAGAAATACATTCATTTGAAGTAAATGTTAAGTTTGATTTGTCGTAGTCAGGTATTTCAAAATCAAATCAAAATTTTGTCGCAAGAATGTGGAAAATCTTACAAAAAAAACAAACAACGAAGAAATGTTACAACTACCCTCTTTTGTATACATCAATAATCATTATAATAACCACACAGACAACTTAAGAAAGATCTATAAACCACTTTTTTTGTATTACAAACGATATTAACTTATATAAATCTTAAGACAAAATTCAAGCCACCCCTTGGCGGGAAATCATCCTTATAAGGTGGTGACCGAAATTTTTCTCTATAGGTGACCGAAGTTTTTTTCTAAAATTGTAGTGAAGCTATAAACTTGAAATTCTGTAATTTTCGTGCACTAGTATAGTAGCCCTTTGCACCACGCGTATTTTTTCAATATTTCTGTTACAGTATCTTCTTCTTTTAATGCTTATCCATTAATGGATGTTCGCGACCATATTTTTCATGGCTTCTCTATCTCTAGCGGTATGGATCAATGTCTGAATATCTTGTATACCCGTCCACTGCCTCACGTTCCGCAACCATGACATCTTCTTCCGTCCCAATCCTCTCTTACCTTCAATCTTGCCCTCGACTATCAGCTGAAGAAATTGATATTTATGGCCTCGCATTATGTGGCCAAGATATGCAATCTTTCGTTTCTTCACGATGTTAAAGAGTTCACGGTCTTTATTGATACGCCTGAAACTATCCTCATTCCTCACTTTGGCAGTCCATGGTATCTTCAGGATTTTACGATATACCCACATTTCGAATGCCTCTAATTTGTTGATGTTTTTCACCTTAAGGGTCCAACCCTCCATCCCGTAAAGAGGCACTGACCAAACGTAGCACAGCACAAGTCTCAGTCTAAGATCAAGATCAAAGTCGGTACATGTAAATACATTTTTAAATTTTATGAATGTACTTCGAGCTTGTTCAATTCGGCATTTTATTTCACCGTCCGACGACCATTCTTCATAGAGCCATGTTCCTAGATATTTAAATTTTTCTACCCGTTCTATAGGTTTTCCATTATATGGTACTCTAGATTTTCTAAACGTATTCGCTTCCCTAATGATAATCATGAATTTAGTTTTTTTGATGTTGATTTTTAATCCCATGTTTTGGCTATGTCCGCCTACTATTTTAATTAGTTGTTGTAGGTCATCTATATTATCTGTAATCAGTACTGTGTCATCGGCGTAACGTATGTTGTTGACCCAGACTCCATTGACTTTGATCCCAATGTCTCTATCTTCAAGTGACTTTCGAAAGATGGCTTCAGAGTATATATTTACAGTATATGGTAGTAAAATAAACAACCCTTATTTTATTTCATATCAAAACTTTTTTCAAGATGAAGTTTTATGAAAAATAAATATTATAATTAATATTTTTTGTAATAAATTGAGTGGAAAACAGTAAAGATGTAAAATATAATACCATTCATAATAAATGCAAGAAGTAATTACCTCTTCTTTGTTTGTAATTACATAGTCTTAAAATGGAACATCATCGTCACTTTGGCAATTCATTTACCGTGTTTTCTTAATGTTTATCGAACTGTAGTAGACTGATGTCAAAAAATGTAGTTGACAGTTGAAATGGACGACATGCCTTTTGTGTATTGTATGGCAAATGGTAATTCTCGACAAACTAGACCTCTTTATGCTGAATAATATCCGCAACGATTAATACCTCATCATTCTGTATACATACGTATTCACAACGGCTTATCCGAAACTGGAGAGGATCAACCAAGACTTGTCGTTTCCAGATAGTTAGAAATGTAAAGCGCTACAAAAATTGACAACTCTCTAAATATCAGCCATTTTCAAGAGTATATATCATAAATTTTTACAATAATTATGAATGAGCAGACGAGAATGCCCATGAGATTATAGAACACCATTCTCAAAATGTTGTTTCAGTGAAGGGTATTGTAGGTGATAAATTAATTGGGTTACTTTTTTTGCCTCAACCGTTAAATGGAATTTCTTATCCTAGTTTTGTCGAAAATTATCTACCTGCACGACTTTAAAACATCGCACTCAATATCAGACGAAACATGTGGTTCATGCACGATGGTGCTCCAGTGCACTTCATTCGAATATATCCCAACGATTGAATTGGTCGAAGTGGGTCCCAACATTGGCCTCCTCGATCTCTGCAGTTGAATTCTTGTGATGTCTCTCAGTATCGTATTCAAATAGCGAGTGATACCTTAAGAATACACCTCAACTTGTACAGTACAGGTGATTATTTCCAGCATTTATTATGAATCCTATTACATTTCACATCTTTACTCAATTTATTGAAAAAATTTATATATTATGGTGTTGATTTCTTTTTCTCTACAGTTGTTGGTTTTGGGAAAAAAATTCAACAATAAAAAACAGGAATTTCATGTTATAAAACCCCATCTTGGTGAAGTAACAGGAATATTGGAAAATTAACCGTAGTTAATGATTTGTGAGTTCACAAAAATTGGAGAATTTCAAGTTTATTTCAATTTTAGTTGGCACCTTTTAATATCTTTAATATCTTGGAAAGGGATTGGCTGAGGAAATTTTGTTATGGAAAAGACCCATCTTAATTCAGAAACACCCTGTATAACTGTTAATTTTAACATCACAAAAATTTCTAGAAATATCAAACTAAGAAATCTGAATGAATAAATATGGATAATAAGAAAAGAAGATTGGTTGATATGAAAATAATGGATTCTGTTACCAAAATGACTTAAAAGCAAACGTCTAGAGCTAGCGTCGGAAAAAACAGAACCTGTCTTGGTGACACACAAAAGGAAATAGTGGCAAATATGCTTCAATGCAGAAGACATGTCTACTGAAGCAATAAAATACCTAAATGTATGGCTAGAAACGAGACTCAACAAGTCAAGAAGAAAAAAGAAAAAGAAGAAAACACTTTTAGCTTTGACAAGCATAATGGCAAACATAAGCGGCCCCTGTGCATCTTAGAAGAAAAGCCTCGCTGGATACCTGCATATGCATTATGCAGTTCCTACTGGACTGTATCTTCCGAAGGAGTAGAGGTAATCGTAGAGGTGGCTCCTATGGAGCTACAAGGAAAGACTGTAAAAGGTACTTTTGATATTGAGATCGAGCAGTGGAATCGAATAATATTTCCACAAAAATGGTTTCAGTGAAAAACTCACAAATATACTTGTTCTTGTCGTTAATATTCAAATAGGGAAAATAAGAAAAGTTTGGCCTTCACTGTTTAAATAACATTGCATCAGATACTAGCAGCCATGAACTAATTGATAATTTTTCTACCACCGTGCTAGTTACTCGTATATGCTTTAAAAATTGCTATGTCTGTACCTGTATTAAAATCCCTATTAACGTTTATATATCCGACAATATGCTTTGGTTGATTCTGATAAGGGAATTCAGCCGTTCCTTATCTCTTTTATAAATCTAGATTCAAATTCGTCGCATGCTTGTGTAGACACGTTCGAAACAGGTTCGCACGCGTGTAATTCTCAACGCTAAAGAAGCTGAACGTTTTACGAGTGATAAAAAGATTGAACGATGTAAAATCACGTATTTTTGCGGATTCAGAAGTAACCTAATTCCATCCTGTATTTAACAAAATGGTCCTTTATTCATAACATTCACCCAAAATATGTGCAATAATATAGATTAGATTATATCTGGTTAACTCACACATATAAAAAGTAGGCTTTTATACAGTAGGTATAGCATAGTATAAAATAAAGTTAGTTAAAAATTCATTGTATACACACTGTCTTTCACTCGCTTAATTTATTTAAACACTAACAGAATTAACTAACTCATTCAATAGTTAATTATTTAATAATAATTAACTAACTTATACAAATCATTTAAATTCATATCGTTCACTATGACTTTATATTATAAACTAACTTTCGCTGCTAAACAAGCTAGAATTTATATCAAAAAGGATATTTCTAGAAAGTAAACAAACAAAACAAGACCTTTCTAGATATTGGTCCAAAAACAAAATAATATAAACAACGCTATTCATAGAAAAACATACCAAAAGCGCCGATATGGTAAAAATATGTATTGAAACGAGCCTGTGTATTCGCCAAATTTTAGAGTTCCATTATAATCGAACAGGACTGACTCCATAGTCCAAGTCGTGAACGAGTTCATAACATCACATTACCTTCGCATCTACTTTTAATTCTAGGATCAAATGAAGTTTGTTCCACTATAGTTTTTAACTATACATACTTACTCATTCATTACGTTTGTTTTTTTATAAATTTGATCCAACGTAAGAACCATCGATATTTTCATGTGAATATTACAGTATTGAGATTAAATAAAGAATTAAAGCACCGTGGATAAACATACTAACCTATAATTATACACTTGAACCATAGAACTTTTTATTATTTTTTACTAAAAAATTCTATACTTAAACTTGATAAAAGTTTGATATAGCATTTCTTGGAAGCATTAATGATTCGATCGTACTGAACTAGCAATAATATAAAGGCCCACCAGCAAGTATATGACTCTGTTCACAAAAATTGTAAATTATTTTTAACACAAAAACAGTTAAATTATTGACGGCTACAAATTTCATGAGCTTTATTTTTCGAAAGACTTGATAGTATTTTGGATAAAAGTAGATGTTTATGATTTTCCTTCTCCAACTATGTGATACATGACATCGCCTCCTTTATCAACGATCGACTCTCACCAGTTGTTTCAATATTAAAATAACTAAATATTTTCATTTTGATCAAACTCAGATATTGACAAATGTTCAACATTTCTCTTTGATGTTCACATGCACATTATTAAATACCAAATTTCAAGGTTTACATAGAAATATCACTTTCATATGAAATTCGAGGTATTTCAAAACAATTATTGAATGGTAAATTCTAGTAACACCCTTTCCAATACATATAACATCACTCAATAAGTCGTGTGACTGACACACAGATGACGCCACCATCCAAGTAAGTTGGTGACCCCAGAAGACATCAAAAAAGTGCACAAATTGGTTTTATCCAATCGTAAATTGTGCGAGATAGCTGAGGCTGTAAAGATATCGGAAGGCAGTGTGTTTACAATTATGCGTGAAAATTTGACCATGGGAAAGCTTTTTTCAAAGTGGGTGCCGCGTTTACTCAGTCGATCAAAAACAGCAACGTGTTGATGGTTCAGAGCAGTGTTTACACGTTATAAATAAGTGTTTTTTGCGTCGATAAGTGACAATGGATGAAACATGGATCCATCACTTCACTCCGAAATCAAAACGATCATCGTCTAAGTAGATTGCAGCAGGTGAACCACGTCTGAAGCTTCAAAAGGCACTGGCTCCAGTATTTTGGGATGCTAGGAATATATTGTTCATCGACTATCTCCAAAAAGGAAATATGATCAATATCGAAGTTGTTGGGTCGTTGGAATGCAAAAATAAAGGATAAACTGCCTCAAATGTCAAAGAAAAAACATTTTTTCAGCAAGACAATGCACAAGTCGATGGCAACAGTTATTAAATTAAACGAATTACATTTCCAATCCACTGTATAGCCCAGATCTTACCCTCAGTGTCCACTAGCTATTCGCTGATTTAAAAAAACCTCGCTGGTAAGAAATTCAACTCAAATGAGGAAACAATTGCTGCAACTGAAGCCTATTTTGAGGCAAAAAACAAATCCTTCTAGAAGCACGGCATCGATAAGTTATAGAAGCGTTGGATTGATTGTATTGCTCTTGAAGGAGATTAAATTGATGAATAAAATCGATTCTTGGCAAAAAAATGTTTTTTTCTTAGTTAGTCACTCGACTTATTAAGTGATGTGTTAATTTTCTTCTTTGTTACAGGTAGCAGATGGGTAGGTTGGAACAGCGATACTCACAATGGTCTCCCGATCAATCTAACTTTCGAATTTGATTCAATTCGAGAATTTTCAGCACTACATCTTCATTGCAACAACATGTTCACAAGAGGAGTACAGGTCAGTAGATGCTCAGAATTTTTAAATCTTCTAATTTCTATTATTTAATTGTTCCAATTATTTGAATTTGCGACATTGAATCAACAAAGTTTTTTGAGTGGCTTTTTATCGGTTTCTATTCTAAAATGCTGCTCACCGTCCGTTGGACGTATGGAAACAAGGTTAGAAAGAAAGTTCCAAACCGACTTATGGTGTTCGCGTGAAAAAGTATCTGATTCTGGTCACAAAATCATTAAAATGAGATAGGAAGATGTTAACTATCCTTAAATTATATTAACGCGATAGGATGGTAAAACAAAAACAACGTGGTATGGATGCTGCTGTAGCTTGTTGGGCGAAACTCGATCGGCGCTATTGACGCCTAGAGACGTGGGATGAATTACAAAATTCATGTTACGGGATACTCAATTTAAATAAATAAAAATCTGACCCATTATGCTTCAAAAGATCATGATATAAAAGATGTTTTGTTATTCAACTTTCAATGAGATGCTTTCACTTTTCAACGCAAACGATAAAATGTGTGCCGTTTTATAAAGAAGTATTATTTATCATATATCCTTGCTTTGAAATTTCTGATAATAATTGTTATCATCGTATATCGTATGAGTTATTTGATAAAAAAATTCGAGCAATCGCAAACCGTAATAAATTTACGGTTACGCTAAGACAGGGGTTTCCAAACTACGGCTCGAGGGCCACATCCGGCCCGCGGAGATCTAGCATACTTGAAAACTGATTTTAGAGAACATATTTTTTATAGCAAATTAAATTTATATTACTGAAGTATTTTAATTTTATGTTGAATAATTATTTATATGACATCTACATTGATATGGTCATGGGATAACTACTCATAACATTGTTGTAGGCTTATTGTTATTGTTTTTGTTAAGTTGGATAAAGAAATACAGAATTGTAGTATGTAGTAAAGACATGTATAATATGCAGAAAATTTAACTTCAGTATATAATAACTAATAAAGTATTGAAATGAGTCCAACTAACATTTTATACATTTTAAATAAAAACATAACTTATAACAAGCATAATAACATATGAAATACTAATGAGATTTATGTAATTGAGATTTTCCACTGACAATAGTTTGTAGTTGTGGACTAATTTTACTTGTACCAATTATTAAAAGAGATTTAAGATGCTCATCAGTTAATTTAGATCTGTAAACATTTTTTGTGTACTTCATTTTGGAGAAGGTCTTCTCACACAAATAAGTAGTACCAAAAACAGAAAACAGCCCACGAGCAAATTTATACAAATTATCAAATTGTGTCAGTGGAAGACTTTTATAAAATTCCAACAAAGATGAGTTTTGATATTTGTTCTTAATTATATCACTGCACTGTAGATCAATCATTTCCATTTGAAGTTCCGGGGCTAGGGTTTCAATGTCAGTATCAAAAGGATTCTGAAAAATCTTAATTTGATTCGCAATGGCATCAAAGTCCGAGAAACGAGTATCAAAATTTATTTTCAAAGCACTCAAAGTTTCGATTGCAAAATCGATAGGAAACTCAGTCGTGTGGCTGAATATTTCACATGTTTTAAAATGTGAAAAACATTTACTTCGTAGTTGTGATTGAAACAGTATCAATTTCTTTCGGAATGATTTGATATTAGCGTATAAATCAGGAAGATGCTGGTTTTCTCTTCGCAATCTCAAATTCAGTTCGTTTATTCGTTCGTTCGTTCGTTCATTAACATAGAATGCTAACTTTCACAGCCATGCGATGTTTTGTAATTCCGTAAGAGGGCGATGCTTTCCATTCAAAAAAATTTCGATCACTGCTCGAAGTTCATAAAAGCGCTGAAGGACTTTCCCACAACTATGCCAACGTACGGCGGTCATTTTCTCCAATCTCTTCAATAAATTGTCGGAATTGTTGGTGATTCAGCCCAACAGATCTAATAAAATTAAGTTGATATGACTGGTTTTAGAACTTCAGACATATCCAAATATTTTCCGCACAAAGTCTGTTGAGGAATGATACAATGTAAGACTAATGGTTTTGAACCACCGTCACTTTCTACATCCTTTGATACAAGAGCGACCACTCCTTTATCTTTCCCACTCATGTTTTTGCCTCCATCAGTTATAATACATTTCAAGTTTTCCCATCGAAGGTTGTTTTGATTAATAGCCATTTCAACTCCTTTAAAAATATCTGTAACAGTAGTTGTGCCATGAATACTATACATATCAAGAAGTTATTCATGGACTTCATAGCTTTTATCTACTCCTCGAATATAAATCAACACCTGAGCAGTATCTGACACATCCATTGACTCATCCAAGGCCAAAGAAAACTACTCAGCATGTCTATTTTTGTCGAACAGTTGAGAGGGTATATTTTCAGCGATGTTTTCTACCCTTCGAGCCACAGTGTTTGCTGACATACTGACAGTTTTTAATAAATTTACCTTTTAAGGACACATTTCTTCGGTTACTGCAATTATGCATTCTTTTATCATTTCTCCATCGGTGAATGGTTTTCCATGCTTAGCAATTTCAAGAGTTACACGAAAACTGGCACGAGTTGCAGCCTTTTGTTCAGTTTTGAATTTTGTAAATGAAAATTGCTGCGAATTCAATCCGCGCTTCATAGCTTCGAATTTTTCTATCTGCAAACTTCCTGTATATTTTGAGTAATTTTGAAAATGTTTTGTTTCATAATGACGTTTAATGTTATATTCTTTGAGAACAGCTATGTTTTCATTGCAAATCAAACATAGCGCCTTGTTACTGGACTCAATTATGAAATACTGAATGTTCCACTGATCTTTGAATTTTCTGCATTCACTATCAATTTTTCTCTTCTTTTCCGTACTACTAAATCACACACAAAAGCAACAATTCAAATCAAAATACTGTTACAAAGATGTCTTAAACTTAAACACGTACAAACACGTTTTAAGGAGGTACGCACTATTTTATTTCACAACAGTGTCATAGGAACCGACTTGTGGTTGCGCCACTAACCTTCTTATATATTCCAATTACTGCCATCTAGAAGTGAGTGGAAGAAGCAAGAACTTTCTCGAAAAAACGAGATTATTCTGTACATGCTATTAGCGCCATCTGTTAGCGAAAGAAGGTACTACCCATTTCCGCTTGTATCCACCAGATGTCGTGCCACGTTACTTCTCATGGCCCGTACTCTACGACTAATCTAGAAATTACAGATAATGACAGGAAAATTAATAATCTGCAGTGTTGACGTTTTGCGGACTCTAATCCGACTTGCAGCATTTGTTAAACGTTGCGTACTTTTTCGGACTTTTTTTCAGTGGACTATTTCACTTTTCACCACCGGCAACAACGATAATATGGTTTTGGCCCTCGGAACTTACTGGAGTAATCAGTGTGGTCCTAAGGTTGGAATGATTGGAGACCCCTGCGCTAAGATATATTTGAAATTGACTGAACCAACTTTCAATTAATCGCACTTTATCCTCGAGTGCCAAACTTTTTCGTACGTTTCGCTCACTGAAACAATGAACTTGGAATTTTTCTCTAATAATGTTCACAAACTCGTCATTTTTTCTACAATGTAATTATCACCAGAGTTAACACAGCCTTTGTGTGATAAGCACCAAACTTTATCCGAATAGATAATAGGATTTGGTTAGTTTCTGAAAATATCTTATTTTCAGTATTTTATTCATAATTTATAATATTTATTAAATGAGATTCAGAGCTTCTTTTCGATATTTTCCATCAAAATCTAAAGCTAAGCATGGATTCAAAACTATAAGGTTGTAAGTAACATAAATTTCGTAGCTTGAAGTAGTGTTCATAAAATTTATGAAAACCTACTGAATCGAAGTTTAAATTATTCACTGGTGGAAAATGTGACTGATTATCAATACTCTACTGCTTCAGATTTTCCCATATTTAAATATACTGTGCTTTTCAGATGAAAATATCCACCTTTAATAACTTTTTTAATACTGGTATTTAGAAAACATCCAAAAAAACGTCAATTTATGTTGGAAGGGGCACGCATTATGGCTTATTTAAACTTACTGGAAAAGCCACCCCCTCACCCCTAGGAGCATCCCCTTTATTTTTTTAAATTACTTTTCATATTTTTTATGTAAAATTTGGATACTCCCCTTTGAGCTGATTTCAAAAATGTATAATACTTGTAGGTTAAAGTGGTTAGTTTATGAGATAAACAATTTTTCTTTTAAGAGCACAAATTTTACTTATTATTTACTTTCACCTTATTTGCCTGTACTAAAATGGGTTGTACAACAGTTCAAACTCTTTAATATTTTTAACTGTGCTATTTATTCTACTTAAAAAATCCAAACAACAAAAAACTCTACTTTTTATTAAAGTTTGACATTGTCAACTAGAATTTGTAGTCACTATTGATAGTGTAATTTGATACATTATTTATTTTGTTTCTCTGAAATGGTTTACTCTTTGCAAGAAAAAATTGAAATTGTAGGTTTATACTACCAAAATAATAATTGTGCAGGAGCTGCTGCTAGAATATTTAACGAATTACATGACGGAAGACATGCAACTCATAAGTATGTAATTCAACTGATGGAGAAATTTACCACAACAGGGTCTGTTTGCAATAAAGTGCATAAGCGAGAGGGACTCGTAAATAACGAAGCAATCCAAGTGGCAATTTTAGGGCAAGTCAGCTTAGAGGCTCAACAACCCCGATCGTTGTCAACAATAAGTAGAGCGATCGGTGTTTCATCTTTACAGTTTTCCGAGTTCTACATAAATTCAAGTACCACCCATACAAAGTTAAGTTGGTGCACGAGTTGAATAAAGATGATTTTGATCGTCGTCTAGAGTTTTGTGAATCAATGACGCAAATTATCAATAACAATCCACAATTGTTAAACAATATTTGCTTTTCTGATGAATGCTCATGGTCATTAAATGGCTTAGTAAGTAGGCATAATTGTAGATATTAGGCTGAAAGTGATCCACATATTATGCGTGAATTCCATACACAACATCCCCAAAAGTTAAACGTTTGGTGTGGTATCCTAGGTGACCACATTGTCGGACCTTTCTTCATCAACGGAAATTTAAATGGTGAATCATCATATCTTGAGTTACTCAGAGAAGGGGTTGACCCACGTATTACAACAATAATAGAAAATGATGATAACCTTTCCGAAGATTTATTGGTATTTCAACAAGACGGAGCTCCCCCACACTATGCTATGCCTGTCCGACAATTTTTAAACGAAACATTCCCCGCTCGTTGGATAGGTAGAAGGGGGCAGATGATGGAGTGGCCACCTAGGTCACCGGATTTAACACCCCTAGACTTCTTTTTATGGGGGTATTTAAAAACAAAAGTTTATGCTACCCAACCAGAATCTCTGGATGATTTACGAGAGAGGATAGAAAATGATTGTCGACAATTAAATCCAGCCGTATTAAGCAATGTCAGAGATGCTCAAAATAGATTATACCATTGTATGGAAGTGAATGGTACTCATTTTGAACACTTATTGTAACTTCATAATAAATAGCACAGTTAAAAAGATTAAAGAGTTTGAACAGTTGTACAACCCATTTTAGTACAGGCAAATAAGGTGAAAGTAAATAATAAGTAAAATTTGTGCTCTTAAAAGAAAAATTGTTTATCTCATAAACTAACCACTTTAACCTACATAAAAAATATGACAAGTAATTTAAAAAAATAAAGGAGATGCTGCTAGGAGTGAAGGGATGGCTTTTCCAGTAAGTTTAAATAAGCCATAATGCTTGCCCCTTCCAACATAAAGTGACGTGTTTTTGGATTTTTTCTAAATACCAGTATTACAAAAGTTATTAAAGGTGGATACTTTTATCTGAAAAGCACTGTATATCATTCTTTAACACTATTACACGCCGTGTAAAATTTACCGTCATACGAAACTTCACCCTTCTGATCGTTTATTTCTATTCTACGATCCATCTTTATTAAAAACAGGTCTTAAATGGTCCATTTTATCGATCACTCGTCTTGAATATTACTCGACTAGCTGGCATACCTCATCATCAATGTGTAAGAATATATCGGAAAGTACCAATCCTAGATTAAGAATGTTCATAACCGTAAATAATAGCAATCAGTAAAAGTGAACTATTTTCTATGTTTTCATGATTTTTGCAACCAAAATAAAGGAAAGTTATTTTCAATTCTACCTTGTTTCTAATTTTCCGTGATATTATTGACAATTACCGTAATTGCCTCTTCTGCTGATTGATAATTTGGTTATCAATTGTATTGAAATCATCGTCATTTTCTGTTCCTCCAATTTGCAACGACATCATGTACTAAAATTGTTTGGTAAACACATGATTTCGCTACTACTGCCCACAAAATTCGCAATTATATAAAAATCAATTGTCACTAATGAAATAAAACTGTGTAGAACACTCCCACTATACCTTACTTTACTGTATCTTATTTTAATTTTTTCCATAATTAATTTCGAATAAACTTGATATCTTCCACTGTTTTTGAAATCATTCCATACTTGTTTTCTTTGAAATGAACCTTTTGGTTTTTAACATTTTTTTATGAAGCTGTCTCAGACAGAAGTTCCATTTAGATATAGAACAAAGCAGCAGTTTTTTAACAAAAGCATATACTTGGTACATTTTAATAAAGGTTTTTGATATGAATGCTGTTTGCTTTTACTAACAGCTGTTGCTCTTTTTTTGTTCATTTCGCGAAACCAGTCGGCGATTATAATAATTATATTAACTGTTTTTAGGTCTCTAGTCAATTATATTGGTGCAATATGATTTTTATAAATACGATACTATCCATTGAGTGAAATTAACTTGCTGCTTTTGTATGGGTTTGGTTTTAGATATAAGTGAGGCTTCTTTTATCCTCTTGCCAACCATATGTGAATAAAAATTTTTTCAAGAAGGTTTATACAATATTACTAAATGTTCATATATCTGAACCTGTTGTATGAAATTCTGAACATGACTAAATTCTTCAAAGATGGTTAAACAAATGTTTTTACAAGCTTCTCGAGGTAATCATGAAAAGAATCAAATGATGATAAGATTTTGAATGATGTAGACCATCGGTTGATGGATTGACACCAAATTATCAAAATTTGTCTTGAGTTTTGTGAAGAATAACTGCAAATCTCCCCGTTTTGCAATATTCAATCTGCTTCTTTTTTTAATAAATTGTAATGGTACTAAAACTTTTTTCGATAAAATATGATGAGAGAAAATTTTTGATACTCTCTCGTAAATATTATTTTTAGCTCCTCATTAGTGCTAAGCTCAAGTAATATCTTGTAATTCCCAGCTCCGTTTCTTTAAAGGGACAGAATATCTTTAAATGTAATTTAAAAATTATCATGCAGAGCAATCAAATGTTTAACGTATGTCTGAATACTTTGAAGAAGGCATTCTACCTGCGACAAGTTTGAAAACTGAGAAAATTTGCCCTAATCAATATTTTCCTTCATAAATTTCAGTTTTCCAAATTACACACTTTGTTTTTATTAAATTGAGGCTGTAATTGTAAAGTTGATAACATTAAATTTTATGAATAAATCTCTCAAATACACGATATCTGTTCTAAAATTGATCAGGTTTTCTTTTAAATCAAAATCTTCACTAACCAGAAACTCTAAAACTGACCCGTATCCAATGCATTGCTTCTTATTTTCTTAACTGCAATAATCACAAACTGGAGCGATTGGTGCAATCTATCACTCAGTTTTTTCTCTACTAGATGTTGTCAGTGAATAACACAGTGAATTGCAGTTGCTTTTGGTATAATTCTTTCAAGATGTCTTATAAACCCTCGATATCGCCCGACCATGACAGAAATCGATTTTTTCTTAAAAAATCTCGCCGAGCTTCTTAAAATATTATCTGCCTCTCTTGTTAGAACAAGTCAAACCAACATTTTATTTCTTCACTATCGAATACAAATAAATTTTCGTGGACCCACGCTTACGTTTGTGGACTCCCAATTTTTTGTCACGCCCAACGTAGATCCCCGTTGAATCTCTCTTGGCACCTGGACCACTTTAAGAATCACTAAACAAATTGTATCTACTAAGAAAAGTAGAACCTAAGTCATGGAGATGAGTAGGTAAAAGTGGTAAAAACGTAAAAACATTGTGATCTTTGTTGGTATAAGAGTTATTGTAGGAATATCAATTACAATTCGAAGAAACTGAAGTAACTAATTCCTGGTATGAGCAATCCATTAATCTAAATTAGGAGATTGAAGCACCGTTGATATCAATATATATTTTGTAAATCAGTAATTTCAGTACAGGTAACGTAAAATATGGTTAACAGTATTTTTTGTTCCTAATTAATTATGAGAACTAGAAATCAAAACTATATTCTTAAAGGGCTTCAGTTTATCTATTTCTGTATAAATATGAATTTTAGATATCTTACTATAAAATAGAAGGAGATTGAAGTTTTATTTTATTGAAAGAAATATGCAAAAAATATATGAAACTGTCTTAAAAACGTATTTTATTTAATGTAAAATTGCCTCGTACTTGAGATGAAAGAAAACCATTTGTTTGATTCCATTTTTCTTTTCCATTTTGATACAGTTTCTTTCGATTTCTCTAAAATAAAGGTGAAAAAGTAACTTTCAAAGTATGTTTGGAACTTGTTCGGTGTGATATCGTAGTGTACGGCCAATGGAAAAGGTGAAACCTAAAACCTCCGCGACACTTTATTTATAGAAGGAAAAAGAAAGTTTTCAATATTTTCTATATTTATGTTTTGAACAATTGGACTGTCAAAAAATTCCAAATTTGATGCAAAAAATTCGGGACTGAGTAAATGACGTGAAAATAATGTTGTGACATAAAAAAATTTTCTCATAAATCATAAATTTTATCGAGTTGAACAAAGAGTACCTATTTGTTAAAACATCGGTTGAAAAATTCATTTCTGTTATCTTCATATTGTAAAGCTTGTCCCTAAAAAAGTGACGAATTGTTAACCATTGGGCATGAGCAGCCCCAGGCCTTCGAATAGCAGTGTAGAATTATTTATTCAATAAAACACATTACAGAGACATACGTAATCATCCATTAAAAATTCATATATATACTTAAATATAAGTTCTGACTTTGAAGGCCTATAACTCGGAAAGGAGGGGTATGAGACAATTTTGTTCACGTATCAATTGATCCACTTCTATTAAAATGAGTTTTTTACTGAAACTAATACGACGCCAGCTTTCTTTGACAATATATAATGCTTTGAGTTTGAGGATATAAAATGATGTGTTATGATTAACATTTCGGTGTCAATTTAAAAAAAAAATTGAAATCTCCCCCCTTATATTGAAATGTTACTGATTTGTTTGAAAAATAAGAGGCTTAACCATTAATGCAACCGTCGAAGCTATCACCATCTATCAAAGATGATAATCCTCAAAAAGAGTTAAAATAAACCACGAATGGAAATTACTCAACTTTTCTGCAATTTTGTGTATAACTTTTATTGGAAATTAGTATCGTAATTCTACTTGACACTCATATCTATGGCTATACTTTGCCTGTTAATATTTTCTAACGAAAAATAATTCGTACTTGCATATAGGAAACCTCCGATCTCGTCAAAAACTCCACAATCGATATATTAATCTAGATAATTTTAGCAGAGAATGGTGAGATTTATTTTTTGAATTTGCAGTGGTTTAATACTCCCTTCTTCGTTTTAATTACTTGTAGATGCATTTAAAAATAAGGGAATATTGAAATCAGAATGGATTTGAAACTTCCACTAATATCATTCCGCTTAAATACTCAATTGTGATAATTTAAAGTATATGATAATATTTTGCGCTCATAAACTTTCCTGCGTACAGAGTAATACTTGAAACTTGAATCATCATCTCTCAATATAATTTATGTGAAAAGCGTATTTATAGACTTACACCATTGATTACAAATTTGACTGGAAATAACATTTATATCATACAGTATAAGATACTGAGGTATTAGCATAGGTCTATCGAACAATAAGAAAAAAGACGTGGTTTCAAGCGATCATTTATAAATTCATTTGAAATGTAAATTCCGTTTTCCCATCCACGAAATACAAATTGATTACGGATACTGACTATATTTCTACACAGAGTCGAATTCAGAAGATATGTACAAACTTTCGACCGTTAGGCCGAGTTTGATAACACCTCGAGTGCAATAAACACTTTTTGCACGAGTTGCATACAATATTTTTCTATGTTTATGAAAAAAATTGTTTTATTCATTATATTATTAATTAACTCTATCGGTTAACATTGAGAAAGTTAGGAACTAGTAATTATGAATAATTTAACATTATTTATACCATTAATTTTAAAAGTGAATTTACAATTTTTGCAATTTAATATGAATATATATTCTACTTCTTGATTTGTAATTTCTTTAATGTATTTGGTATATGTACATTATCATTTTCTTGAGTCTTAAATTTTTGTTTGAGTTTGTTTGCAAGTGATTGCTGTATGTATCCTATTGCTATTGTCGATAATTTCCATCCGCCGTGTCGTTTGAGCTATGGTATATCTTCTCCAGTATCTGCAACAAGTGTTGCGGATGATCTCTTCAAGCAATGACCTGTGTATAACTCCAAATTCAGAAATTTTGCAATTACATACGGGATTTTAGCAAACGTGTTTACAACAATAGCCTAGACAGTGCACTTTTCATTTCTATAATTGATAAAAAAACGTTTAGGTGAAATAAGACAAGGAAGTAATTTCGTGTATATGTCGATCAAATTTAATCCTTCTTCAACCTCACTTCTAATGATAAAACTTCGTTTCTTGTCAGTTTTTGAACTTGGCAATTCTACAATTAATATTGAACCCACTTTTTCTATGCCGTCAATACTCAATTTTTGGAGGTCATCACTACGACATGCCCCAAATATTGCAGCGACGTACAACAAGTAATTTTGAAATGTCTTACAAAAGCTATAATTAATTACTGACTTACTTTTTTCATCAAATACTGGGAATTCGAAGCTTCTTTTAGAAATTCATAAATGTGACCCCTATTAAATAATTTTGACGTTTTTGACCGAAATCCTGCAGAGATCTGCTTCATAAATGCTTTTAGTTTTTTGTAATTTTTAATATTAATATCTTCTTTTTGAAAATTAAGCAAGAAGCACCACTCTTTAAAATGATTATAACGAATTTCATATAGTTTTCTCGATTTACTAGGTAATATGTTTAATGACTCTGTATTTGTAATTTCACTCACTTCTGATGGGATCCCAACAAATTCTTCTTCATCACTATCATCTACTTTTCCAACAATATTTGTCTTGTAATTTCTAGATCGCTTATGTTTGAGGCATTTACGTTTATGTTTATGAATTGTAATCATTTTAGGCATTTTAGAAAAAAATCATTTTCTAGTAATTTCGTAATCCACTACATAATAAATATTGATAATAAAATAAAATCCGCAATTCTTTGAAACGTATTACGATCTCACAGAAAAAGGACTAAATATTTGTTGTTTATGTTTGGTTTGATCACAAACCTCTGTACTATAATGACAATAAATAGTGTGCAATAAATATTTATTGCACCATAGTGAAATATATAATATCCACTTTTTCCAATAAATATAGTTCAATAAAGTTGTGTTTATTGCATGAACGTAGAAAAAATCTGTTTTAACCAAAGTTTCCTAACATTTACTGTTACATTTCAACTTTGAATGCAGAAAAAAATAATTAAATTCATGAAATAGAAAGTAATAAAATTCATGAAATAGAATGATTATTGATTTTGTTTTATTATTTCTATTTATATGAACCAATTTTAAGAATCTATTTTTGTATGTTTCAATAATATAGGATTTTTATGATGAAAATATGAGTTTTCGATATTTCACAGTTTGTTAATAAAATTTCATTTTTCTTTTCGCACTTTATTCAATTCACTGGTTTTCTGTTTGTATGGTGCAAATTTTGTAATCAATAGAATAACTAATTTCCTGTTAACTAATAAACTTGAAATTTTTCATGCTTAGTTATTCCCAATGAGAGTACATGAATCAATTTAAATAATCTATGAATAAATTGACCAATTAATGGTAATTGCTTAAGTAATTATTTTATGTTGGGAAATATGTTCATTATTTCACCAATAGATGGTAGTAGTTACATTCACTATTAAAATACAAAGTTCGATCATAACATTTTCAATGATTAATTATAACTGATTCTGACTATTCAAAAAAATCATTGTACTAAACGGAGTTTTAACCTCAAACTAAGACCAATAGGAATGATTTTAGTTAGACGAGCAGTTTTTCAACACTACTTTAAGAATAAAAATTGTTGGCGCGCGAGCGGCTATGGAAACTTGAGAAAACTCCCGGAAAACCTCAGAAAATTTGTATTTTGTCAATAACGTGAGAGGAGTCTAGAATTTCACTACAATGTATTTGAACAAACTTCTAGAACGTGAAAATATACACAAAGAAGGTATCCATATATTATTATTTCGAAAAATTTTTCCTTTATGAGATAATGAGCTATAATTGGTAATATCAGATACACGTGTCAACAACTTGTAAGACTTGCCGTGACGCTCCCATCTTATTGGGTGTTAAGCCTCAAAGTTAACGGGATCTTAGAGGAAAATCCTTCAGTAATTGATATATACAGTGCAAGCGCCGTCAAAAGTGGTTTCCATTTGTTTACTTAAGATGAAATAATTTTGTTTAATAAATAAACAATGTCATTTAACTGATTTTTTATATGTTTTCACTGGATTATTTCGATAAACAAGATTCAGTAGGTCAAAATTGAACAAACGAAAGATAACATTCATTATTTCCTTGTCTTTGTCCAAATTCAATCACATTTTTCTAAACACGTTGTTTTTTAGTTTGCTTATCTTTTCTGATCGATATCTTTGCGATTGACGTAATACGTCTAAAAACGTGCTATAAGAAAGTTTTCATTAATCTTTTTTTACACTTTCGGAAATTCTCACAAAACACATGGAAATTATTCTAATGAGGCTAGTGAGTCTATCTTATTGACTAAAAGCTTCATCAATGTAAGAATCCGTATTCCAAAACTCTCGAGTGACCTTCATTTTTTTTGGTAATTTCAGATCAGTTTTATTTTGGTATACCAAGCGACGATTTCTCATACGGTGAAGATGATGTACTTCGTGTGATTACTAACATCATTAATAAATTAACACATATTATTCTAGTTCGAAAATTCCAATTTCTTCACTCGGTCATCATGATTTCATCTTTTAACTCACTTTTAAAGAATTCATTTCAATTCATGTGTAACTATAGATAATTATAGATTATTTTTGGAATACTGTTAAGTAATAAATAACTAATTCGAACTGTGAAAGCTATTTCCAAAATCGGGGAACTGATTCACAAATATCCATTGTGTATAACCAGCAAATCAACTTATTATATACAATTATTATGAGAATCTCATTTCAGTCTCCTCAAATTACTTATCCACTCAATTTGATTAGATAGATATTTTTTTTGTGAGAATTTTATTGACGAAATTTCAATTTTTAGTTGCTTTACGAATACAAGAAGCTAAAGGGAAAGAAATAGTGCAACAGCGAAACGTTAACTGAGATGAAAAGATTTAATAGAACATAAGAACTATTTGAAATATTGATATCAACATTTTACTAATAAAATTTAAAACAGTTTAAAAAGTAAAAAAGAATACCTTATAAAAAAAACTATAAATAATTGTTTAAAAGTGCACTAAAAGATATGAAGAGGGTAGGGGTTATTAAAATTTAAAATTTCATTTTTGGGCACTGCAGTAATGCATCATATCATATATACGAAGGCCGTTTTTTTTTCAACCTCCGATCACTCCTTGCAGACGCTACGCGGGCAGAACAAAGCGGGCTTGCGTTATAAGCGACTACGAAGCTCTCGCACTACATACTCCGCCATTGTTGACATTCAGGCGTCAGTCGGCGTTGCGCTACAGCCATGTAAAGCTATTGAGGGTATTGAAAAGCTTGTCCACAGATATGACAAATGTCTCAATCTCTTCGGTGATTATGTCGAAAGGTAACCATAAGTGTACCCCAATCAGTAATAAAATTATTGTTTTCTATGAACTAGTCTTTTATTTATATCCTATCGGAGTGTGACAAAAAAAACGTCCCTCGTATTTCTCAATTTATAGACCTCTTTTCATATGACGAATGTTTTGGCTTGGAAGACAGTAGCATATTTCCTAAGCCAGGAACGTTCTCCTTAGAAGCCTGCTCCAAGTAATTGTGCGAGGTGGCACCATTATTTAGTACTGGGAGCTTGCATCTCCCGTTTACTGTAATATGTTTGTAATTAACTGTAGTAACGGTCAAAGACGGCATTCGATCAATGCACATCAAAATGATAGGACATTCATCAGCGTCATTCAATATTTTGAAAAATTTTTTCTTCGGCCTAATCTGGCATATAAATATAATAGCAATCATTTCACACAATTTCTGTTTATTCTTTATTCATTAAACTTCAAATAGACATATAAAATAATGTTTCTAGGATCAATGTATTTCTATTAAAAAATCTGAACGATAGTTAATGCCTCGAAATATGTTTGGGGGTTATTATGACTAGTAAATGTGAGGAAAAAAATGGATTCTCAGGAGAATAAAATTTATATGCAATTGCTTTATATTTACCACTTTATATCCCTAGGATATTGGATTGAGTTAATTTATAAACCGGTTTTACATTTGTTAGATAACAACAAAATATATTATCAAGATAGTATAATGGGCTAGTTCATCTCTGGATGAGCGATGGCAACATGCTGTCAACTTTTTATTACCAAGCGGATATGTGTCCAGACCGCAAAAACATATTTCACTGATGATCATATTTTCCAATACGTTTGAATTATTTTTATTCAAAACGGCAAAAACATTTTTCACTGTAATCTGTGAGAATATGGTTCAATAAATATTGTTAGTTGATGAAACATACCTAGCATTCAAAAATTATTAATTTTCAAGTTAATGTGCTCTGATCAAACATGAATTTCAGATGAATTGAATGTTGTCTTTGTATCGATGAATAGATATTCCAAAATAAATCAAAAATGCTCGTCAAATGAAATTAGGCCGTAGTGTAAATTGCTCCAATAAATTGTTTTACTTGCAGTAAATTATTCTATGTTCAAGGTCCATTTTCACTGCTGCAATTAAAGTGCCGAAAATAGAATGAAATTATTTCACGTTTCATTTCAGATCATTTGTTTCAACAATATTTTTTTTTCTGATTCGATCTGTCACCAAAAACTCATTTTATGTTATGCCGTACACTATTGCACTGAATCAAACATTTCTACACAAACTGCAGGGACAAAAAATGTGGAGCACAACATTGTGCACAAAAAAGGTTTCAATTTGTTCCTAATCTCAAAATTTCCATTATAAAATGGATTCATATACTCAAAAACATTTCGTATTACGTATATCCATTGAAACTTCAAGTGCTTATAGGTCTTCATCTCGCAAGATTTTCGAAAATTTACCAAGTCAAAAATTATGCTAGCTTGCCCAGTAGAGATCTTAACCATCATGATGCATTTTGATTTTTTGAAAAGGAAGTAGTTATTTACCCAAATGACTGAGAACATGTTTTGTAAAGAATTTTGTGCTCAACATTTTTTCTCGAGCAGTTTTTTCGAATTCCTCTTAGTTATCGAGTTATTCGCGTTTGTTTGAGTTTCAATTACTAAAATTTCGAAAACCCGTGCCCGAAATTTTGTTTCATGCTTATTCAGTAAAACTACTGAGAATTGAGAAAATCAGCAACACCTAATTTAATTTCGGGTATAATCCTATTTTACCTGTACTATAATCGATCAATCTGTGGTTGTAGAGTTACTAGGAAATATAAGAGGAAAAGACAGGCAAAATGTGACTAAAAATATGAAGAGAAAAATCAGTATTCACAATGAAATATTCTTATTAGATCTCAAGTAAATCGTTTTGGAAATCAAATGCTTCCTAAGTGCAAATACACGTCTCAGTTAAAAAAAAATCTTATATACGTTCAAATTTTTCTACCAATATTTGCCGTTCAGTAAATTTTGATATATACATGTTAAAACTTCACAATAAAGTATGAAAAATATTTATTCACCGTAAAATCCCTTTACCTATAGAAGAAGAAAAAAGAACAATGCGAACAAAGAGCAGAAACTGAAGTTCGTAAATGAAAACCTCATCTTTAGCTGTCTAGAACAATAACTCACGAATGAAATTTTACTTAGGTATGCCTCATATAATGTCTCGTGCATTCGAATAAAGTTTTCCTCGTTCGGTACACTATATCTCGATGGCTTAAAGCTATAAAGAATTTTTGATTGGATAAAATCTCCATTCAGGCTTAATTTAAATTCTAAACTCATTTTTATTTTGTTTTTATGTTGTGAACCAAAAGTTTTCATGCTAATAGGAGAATTCTCTACAAAATAATTGAGGTTTGAAAAAGTGAAGTTGTTGGAAAGTTAGTTACCTTTCAAGAAACATTTATATATACGAGGTTTGCTACTGAAGTTTTGAGATATGGCAACACCGAGAAGGTGTTGGGATTGAAGATATGATCCACAATTTGATCTGACAGCAGTTGAAACAAGTATAACCTTATTAGTTATTTGTTATACGTCAACCTGCACAGAAATATTTTCATTCAGTACTAACAATTATGAATGCCCATAGAGGAAATGTATTTTCAAACAGCCACTGTACTACGTCGCAACTGATAAATTACCTACACCACTGCTTTATTTCTACTCTGTACTATTAATTACTTTATGCCAAATTACTTGTCCGCGATAAATATGAAAATAACAACCGATAAAGCAGCTTCCGGTGACATTTGTCTTTCGGCAACATGTTCTAATGATTTCCGGTACCTCTATGCTTTTGTCAGGCTTCCTTCTGCAATGACCTTGAAGACTTTTGCTACATCCATATTCCCTGCTTCACGATAACTCATATGTGTTACGTACGCTAGCTTCGTGGTGGTATGATTTTCCCTCAGACTATCTATTCTCTTTCTTTTGGCGCGATCGGTAAAATTATCAAAAGTTTTGGATGGACGTCCTCTGTTACTTTGAAGGCCTGAAGTTTCGCCAACTTCCATGATTTTTTCCAATTCTTTGCAAAGAATTACGTCCACGCTCAGCCAAGATTCGTTAATAGCAATGAATCGTTCCTATTTTCAAGTAGACGCCTTATATTTAATCATACAACAATTTCTACAAATACGATTTGTTAGAAGCCGACAATTTTGCCTCAGAATTTTTTTTATATTTCAGCTTGTATAATGCTACAAATAACATTGTTGTCGTTGGAAAGATTGCTTCTGACTAGGTCAAAAATTTCCCTTCTAGAGAATTCAATTTCTGTCGGCCCAGTCATGCTGACTGCAACAAATAAAATATAAAGTATTAAAAAGCCCCTGCACATTGAATATGAGTCGAAATAAAGAATTGTTCACTCAAAAAAGACGCCTTATTAGTTCCGTTTTTAAAAAAACTATTATCTAATCAGTAGTCAGATACCACAAAAACCTCCAAATACTAAATTACATTCAAATCGTGTAATTGTTCTATAGAACTCGTTACCATATTGAATCTTCCATTTTTTTTTCGAAATAATTTACCTAATTCTTCATCAGCAACCACAAAAACCTGACAGTACCGAATTTTATTTGAATCGCGTTATTTTTCTATATAAATGGTCGCCATATTGGATCCGCCATTTTGTTTTCGAGAGAACTATTATCTAATTCGTAATCAGCAACCACGGAAACCCCCAAATACCTAATTTTATTCAAATCGCGTAAATTTTCTGTAAAGCTGGGTCTCCATATTGGATCCGCCATTTTTTTTTCTGGAAAACTATCAACAAATTCGTTATCAGCGACCTTGGAAATCTCTGTATACGATTTATCAGCATAATCGAAATTAATTTACGCGTAAAATACATTGAAAACCATGTTTGACGAGATTCTACCACCTTTTTTCAGAAAAAATTGTTATACAAAATGGCATGTGCTTTTGACTGATGAATTTAGACACATTCAACTGCAGAAATCATTAATACTCACTTCAATTAGTAGAATCTACCGTGAAAAACTAAAATTCAATAACTGCACAAAGCAGAGTGCATTAGGCCCCTGTGGTGGGCTACGCGGGCCCTATGAGCCTCCACGTCATGCAGTAGAGGTACCACCCTAACTATCTATGACATTAAAAGTCCCTAAATCGAAACTTCATTTTAGGGACTTTTTACCGCGTTTTCGGGCTTTTGGACCACTGTACACCGTCAGAAAACGATCTTGTGAAGGATGGTGATCCCTGGGTTGTGTACTTATATCTATTATATATGAAAAATACGTTCACTGACATACGTCTATAACTTGTTTCTGAAAACTATCCAAGACATATTAGAGCTCTATTAGTTTTATCCTCAGTAAGTTAATGTCTAAAATATAAATAAATAAAGTGTACCAATAGATTTGTCAACTCAATATGCAATATTGATAATGGACAACATATACCAGTTACGTTGATGAGACTACTATTCCAGTAGTTCCTGTCAAAAGCACGATGCATACAACCATACTAAAAAGTTCATTTGACAGGCATATAACCTGTGAAGTTTGCGAAACTACTTTAACAACCTCCGATGTAGAATGATTAGGTATTGACCTAAGGCTACATAACTTCTCGCAAGTATTAAAACTAGTCTTTTACGTTAGATCGGACATTTCAGTATTACATTTTTCACGTAATTCCTTCTAAGAGGCCTATCGGTTGAAATGTTGAGGTAAAATCTTATCCGGCATGCTCATAAAATAGGAAAGATAAATGTGGAAAAATATAGTTCGCATTTCATAGTACAGTTGGCTTCAAGCTACGGGGTTGTGTCACACAATTAAGATATCAATTAATTTGACACTATTTTCATATATTTATACTAACCACAAAAAAAATTATATTTTTTGTTTTTTTGACTACCCGTCAAATACAATAGAGAATAATATAATAAAAAATGCCAATTATAACAAAGTAGTGATTAATAATGCAAAAAAACTTGCTCAGGGTTCCATGAAATGCATCGAACATCCGGTATCGTTGAAGAGTATGGTTAGACTGAGGCACATACGAAACACTACCTCGTTAAACGCATCCTAGCGAGGTCTCTAGTACCAAATCTGTAAACCATATTCGCATGACAGACGGATGCTCCATTTGATATATATATATATATATATATATATATATATATATATATATATATATATATATATATATATATATATATATTTCGTGATAATTCATCTTGAGGTCTCTTTCTATGAAAATTTAAAATAACATCAAAAAATTGATGTTTCGATCTACCTCTGTCTTTATTAAAATATGACTTGCGTAATTACATATTAATCAATAGATCACCTACATCATGAATACTATAAAAAATTGAATTTAGAACAGAAATCTGTTTTAAAAAGTAAAATTAATTTTCCTTGGCTCTTACATCTCAACAATATGTAACAGCCATCAATCAAATTATTAGTAGTTGCATTAGAATAAAACTATAAATTTTAAATATATTATTTAGGTCTTCTAGACCATAGATCTAATAGTTTTCTTGTTCCTATGTATGTGAACAATTTCTAAAAATTCTCTTTTTTGTGTATAAGATTCCGTTCAAGAACTATTGTATTGAATGTATGTTTTTTTGATATTTCGTTAATTGCAGTTTTATTCGTTTTATCGTGTTGATGGCCTTTTAATCTATTTTCTAAATTCTGAGATGTCTGGCCAATGTAGACTGCGTCACAAACATTACAAGGTACTTGATATATAATATTTCTCCTTTTGTGTTTTAGTTTAGTAAAATATTTGGATAATGTATTACGTCTTTTATGACTTATACTAATATCCTATTTATTGAAATAATTCGTTGGGAAAATCCTTGTATTCCAAATTCCGGTGATAATTATCTGATTTTTTTACTCCTGCTACTTTTTTTCCATTTGTGTCCACCAAGACCTCTTTTCTATTCATTCGTTGAGTTGTTGTTGTAATTATTATTTATATTAAATCCTTTCAATGCGAAAATCTTATTATTATATTTTCGTGTAATAAATGCAATATCAGATAACAAAAACTATATATCGCCTCAGTTGTACAAGTTCAACTTTAATTCAATCAATTTTGTTCTGAAGATCTCATGATCTTTGAAGACAATAATTCGAAACATGCATAGTGTAAATATTAGTGTATTGAATGCTTATGATCACAGTTTTAACTTATCATTTATAAGGAACTAATGTATCAATATTTTATTCAAAATTAGTTTTTGCTATCCATCTTCCAATATTCAATCTCAAATACT
Organism: Diorhabda sublineata; assembly: GCF_026230105.1. Taxonomy (NCBI): domain Eukaryota; kingdom Metazoa; phylum Arthropoda; class Insecta; order Coleoptera; family Chrysomelidae; genus Diorhabda; species Diorhabda sublineata. Next base: position 19,558,039 of record NC_079476.1, read on the forward strand.
CTCAGCTTCACCACTTATTTGCTGTATTTCAAAACAATAGAACTTATAGTTTTCCATTTTTGTTAATAATGCGAAACAAAGACAAAGGTGAGAAGAAAAATGTCCTCCATTAGACGAAATTTCTTACCCCCAACAACATTTAGTGCGTGATTGCCACATAATAGACAAAAACATTAAGGAAACGATCAATGGGCAACTTACATCCAATGAAGTCTTAACAATGCCAATACAACTGAAAAACGTCGTGTTAAACGTATCTAGAAGTAAAGCAGCCAACGCCGTTCAAAATTTCTCATAACTATGAGACAGATCAATAATGAAATATACAGTGCTTTTCAGATAAAAGTATCCACCTTTAATAACTGTTGTAATACTGGTATTTAGAAAAAATCCAAAAACACGTCAATTTATGTTGGTAGGGACAAGCATTATGGCTTATTTAAACTTACTGGAAAAGCCATCCCCTCACCCCTAGCAGCATCCCCTTTATTTTTTTAAATTACTTTTCATATTTTTTATGTAAAATTTGGATACTCCTCTTTGAGCTGATTTCAAAAATGTATAATACTTGTAGGTTAAAGTGGTTAGTTTATGAGATAAACAATTTTTCTTTTAAGAGCACAAATTTTACTTATTATTTACTTTCACCTTATTTGCCTGTACTAAAATGGGTTGTACAACTGTTCAAACTCTTTAATCTTTTTAACTGTGCTATTTATTATGAAGTTACAATAAGTGTTCAAAATGAGTACCATTCACTTCCATACAATGGTATAATCTATTTTGAGCATCTCTGACATTGCTTAATACGGCTGGATTTAATTGTCGACAATCATTTTCTATCCTCTCTCGTAAATCATCCAGAGATTCTGGTTGGGTAGCATAAACTTTTGTTTTTAAATACCCCCATAAAAAGAAGTCTAGGGGTGTTAAATCCGGTGACCTAGGTGGCCACTCCATCATCTGCCCCCTTCTACCTATCCAACGAGCGGGGAATGTTTCGTTTAAAAATTGTCGGACAGGTATAGCATAGTGTGGGGGAGTTCCGTCTTGTTGAAATACCAGTAAATCTTCGGAAAGGTTATCATCATTTTCTATTATTGTTGTAATACGTGGGTCAACCCCTTCCCTGAGTAACTCAAGATATGATTCACCATTTAAATTTCCGTTGATGAAGAAAGGTCCGACAATGTGGTCACCTAGGATACCACACCAAACGTTTAACTTTTGGGGATGTTGTGTATGGAGTTCACGCATAATATGTGGATCACTTTCAGCCCAATATCTACAATTATGCCTACTTACTAAGCCATTTAATGACCATGAGCATTCATCAGAAAAGCAAATATTGTTTAACAATTGTGGATTGTTATTGATAATTTGCGTCATTGATTCGCAAAACTCTAGACGACGATCAAAATCATCTTCATTCAACTCGTGCACCAACTTAACTTTGTATGGGTGGTACTTGAATTTATGTAGAACTCGGAAAACTGTAGAAGATGAAACACCGATCGCTCTACTTATTGTTGACAACGATTGGGGTTGTTGAGCCTCTAAGCTGACTTGCCCTAAAATTGCCACTTGGATTGCTTCGTTATTTACGAGTCCCTCTCGCTTATGCAATTTATTGCAAACAGACCCTGTTGTGGTAAATTTCTCCATCAGTTGAATTACATAATTATGAGTTGCATGTCTTCCATCATGTAATTCGTTAAATATTCTAGCAGCAGCTCTTGCACAATTATTATTTTGGTAGTATAAACCTACAATTTCAATTCTTTCTTGCAAAGAGTAAACCATTTCAGAGAAACAAAATAAATAATGTATCAAATTACACTATCAATAGTGACTACAAATTCTAGTTGACAATGTCAAACTTTAATAAAAAGTAGAGTTTTCTGTTGTTTGGATTTTTTAAGTAGAATAAATAGCACAGTTAAAAAGATTAAAGAGTTTGAACTGTTGTACAACCCATTTTAGTACAGGCAAATAAGGTGAAAGTAAATAATAAGTAAAATTTGAGCTCTTGAAAGAAAAATTGTTTATCTCATAAACTAACCACTTTAACCTACAAGTATTATACATTTTTGGAATCAGCTCAAAGAGGAGTATCCAAATTTCACATAAAAAATATGAAAAGTAATTTAAAAAAATAAAGGGGATGCTGCTAGGGGTGAGGGGGTGGCTTTTCCAGTAAGTTTAAATAAGCTATAATGCTTGCCCCTTCCAACTTAAATTGACGTGTTTTTGGATTTTTTCTAAATACCAGTATTACAAAAGTTATTAAAGGTGGATACTTTTATCTGAAAAGCACTGTATATGAACGACTTTGAAATCAATGACGGCAAACTTTTCATTCTTCTAAAAATAGAAATAAGTGAAGTTATGACGTCTGAATAAACCAAAAATCTAAAATTATGAATTTGGACCTCGACGATCTTTTCCACATCAATAAAGTATCAAGAATACTAAAACTCATTCAAGAAATCATGGAAATTTACAATCTAACGCCAATAATTAGAGCAGTTGTGTTTATCATAATACTGTATGCAATAATCAAGTTAAGATCCAAAATTTGAAACGCAAAAAATAATCTGAATATTCTCAAAAAACAAATGAGGAAAATTAGGGATGATCCAATCGAAACGTCGATTTATACTTTTCGATTTAAGGAGTTACATATATCATTTACAAAATTACATCATATGATAAAATTATATTATCTTTTCTATACATGTTTATATTTTAATTGTAATTTTCATTTCAATATCATTCCTGGTTAATTCCTCATAGTGATAAGTTTATAAATAATTAGTTAGAAATAAATTTATTTAATTATTAAATTTTAAATGAATAATTGTTAGGTATAGCTTTTCTATTCGTACACGAAGTTGTAAATCCCCATTTATTGACAGTCTTTGTAGGAAATCTGTATTTTGAACACTCTAGCTATTTCCATCAGGTAATCCTCCACGAGAGGCCAGTGAGTGAGCTTTTTCTTACTTTTATCGAAACTTCGGCTGGGATTACTCCTCTTTAGATACCGTGCATATCTTCTTGACTGTGAGCCGTATACTTTTGAAGAGTAAATAACGCCGTAATCAGATATTTTTGTGAGAAGGCTACTGTCAGGGTTGGTTTCAGACAAGTTTCCGGAAATGTAACTGCTGAATAACATATCTTCTATTTCAAAATTAAGAAATCTGTGTTAGTGCAGTTAGCAGTTTCCCAAAATATCATTTTCTTGAGATATTGTTTCTCCATAAAACAATTTCTTATAATACCGTCGTAAGCAGAGATTTTTGTGAGAAAGCTACTGGCAGGGTTGGTTTCAGACAAGTTTATCTAAGCTTTGAACAACACGTTGTCATTGAAATCAACATTCGGTTGAAATGATCTTTTATTGCAAAATGCCTTGCAATGATAATTCAAAATTTACTTGATATTTTGGAAATAAGACTGTTGAATAACGTATCTTTTTCAACTTAACTGGAACTAACTTATTATGTTTTAGTGCAATTAGCAGTTTCGCAAAATAGAGAAACAGGTTATACGAATAGGTGAAAATTATTGTTTCTCCATAGAAGAATTCTTTATAATTTCCTAGTTGAGAACAAGTATTGGAATGTTATATTGTTAACATCATTTTGAAATAGATTATTTCTCATGTAAGATGTCCTTTACATAGAATTAAACGTAAAGCATTTTGATCAGGTTCAGTAACTTTTTCAGGATTTTCCGTTCCATCAAACGCATCTTATTTATAAGAAAGTGCTGCAGTATTATATCTGGAGAACATATTTTAAGATAATTCTAATTAGAATCAATAGTAATACTGTCCCTATTAAGCAAACTATGTGTTCTAATCTACAATGACGGCTGTACCATGTGAACGAATAGTAATATGTTTTTCTTACTTCAGAATTAGAATATAAAACTGGCATAAAAAAAGTGTTTAAAAAAGGTTAATAACTCTAGTCAGGTGTGTTTCGAATCTAAATGAGTATGGCTTTCGAAAATGATTAACAAATCCATTCGTACATATGATAAAACTTTCAAATTATAGAGCAATATCATAATGATACAACTTCAATTATAATCTTCTAAAACTAATAAATATGCATAATGTAAAATTTATTTTGTAAATATCAGGAAATCCTACAATTGATTACCCATCGATGGAAAATTTTAGAAGAAATTACTACAGTTTGTTAGAGGTCGATGGACGTCACCGTTATTACCCAGGGGTGGTTTTCTTCTCTTTTGAGTAACGGCGACCATTTCGGAATATACAAGGATGGTCACAGAGTACCTTCTTCTTCTTCTTCCTACTCCATTTTAGGCAGATTGCCTGCTCATTCTTCGCAGCATCTTTTCGTGGCCTTCCCATACTTCTTCTTCCCAGTAGTGAGTTGTCTCATGCTATCCTTACTATTCTTTCTTCGCTCATTCTACTTATGCGTTCGTCCCATTCGCTCCGCCTGCATGGTTGCTGGGTGGAATGAGTATCTCAGTAGTCATGCTGCCGGTCCCAAGCCTGGATAAAGGAGGAGGATTCCCAGGTTAAGTTAGCACCCTGCCTGAGGCCAAAAAACCTCATATGCTCATAGAACCGACAGCCTGCCTTGGAACCGGACTGAACAAAAGATGACGACACACGCGAGAAAAAGGACACAGAGATGGAAAAAGAAAAATGTACTACGATTTGCAACATGGAACATCAGATCCCTCAGCACAAACGAACAAGAGATAACAAAGAAACTAAATTATCACAACTTCGACATTTGCGCCCCACAGGAAACTAAAAAGAAAGGTAAAGGCCAAAAAAATACGAAGAATACCTAATGATCTACAGTGTGGTCGAAAAACAGGGAAGGGCCAAGGAAGGAGTAGCATTGCAAGTCAAACATAAACGAATGCCGTTATATATCGACTCGTATACTCGTCGTTAGAAATCACGCAGAAAGCCAAGAAATCAATATAATATCAGTATATGCAACGCAAGACAATAAATCAAGGCATGAGCGGGAGTTGTTCTACGATCAACATCAAAACACGATCGGAGCATTACCAACGAAGGAAATGTTGATTATTCTAGAGGTATCAGAGTACCTGGACCTTTCTCCTTTTAGCTCCATACACTTTTACCAGCGATGTTCAATAAGTTCGATACACTTTTTATAATAAGAATCATCAAGTTCCTCAAAATAGTCATTAACTGCCGATATAACCTCTTCATTGTTTGAATATATTTGACCGCCGAGCTATTTTATCAAGTCTATTAACAGAAAATAATTCGAGGAAGCTAAATCTGTCGAATAGAGAGCATGAGGTAGCAGTTATTCAATCTTTAATTTTTTAATTTTGGACATTGCAACAACGGATGTGTGAGCTGGTGCATTGTCTTGATGAAACAACATTGTCTTCTTAGCCAAATGCGGCCGTTTTTGCTTGATATCTTTGCTCAAAAGCTGCAATAAGTTCGCATAACACTCGCTATTGATAGTTTCTCCTTTTTCAAGATAATCAATGACAATTATCTCACGCGCACCCCAAAACACCAACGCCATGACATTGCCTACAGATGGAACGGTCTTTGCCTTCTTTGGGGCTGGTTCTCCCTTTTCATTCCATTGTTTTGATTGTTCTTTTGTTTGGGGTGTGAAGTGATGGATCCACTTTCGTCCATGGTTATGAAACGGTGCCAAATTTTGGCTTTATTTCTGTGAAACAATGCGAAACACTCGATGGAAACATCTTCACGATGCTGTTTTTATTCCATTGTGAACAAACGCAGCACCCATCTTACGCTCAGCTTTCTCATGTCGAAATTTTCAGTTAATATGCGATGTACCGTTATTTTTGAACTTTTTGCTTACTATGTCTGCTAGCTGTTGCCAAACAAATACTAAATAACGTGGTGTCTTCAAGCTTGAATCATATGCTGTATAGATTGTGTACTTTCTAATACAGTGATATTTTTCAAGCAACTATCGTCATCTCTAGGTCAGGCCAAGTACTTCTGGGACTATCCTCGTAATAATATTTTAATATATTGGACACCTCTCGTATATCAATACAAAAAGTATTTTTTTCACTAAAATTCAATTCACCTTAATATATTCAGTATACAATATCTAAAGTATTTTCAATTTGTACTGTGTGTGCAACTTTCCACGTTGCCAAATCGCAGAGATATTAAAGTGTATTACTAGTTTCTGAAAGACGAAAACAATTATGATTAGTATAATTTTCAACTACTACATCTGATTAACATTTTGATGTTTTTCAACCTCCTAAATCAACGTAACTCAATTTTATTACCAATTTCCTTTGCGTTAAAAGATAATAAATATAAATGTAGATACAGAGGAATTAACAGAAACCATCAACATCATTGTCACTACTCAAAATTTCTGGTTACTGTTGAACAACAAGAAATGAAGTTTTTGATTGCCTCTTTTTTCTAATAAAGAAGAGGTGGATTACACTAAATAAGCTTCTTTCTAACATATGTATATATACAAGTAATATATTTCTTTAATTTCTTATTTCTTTGACCTTATAATATATTAATGCTTCTAACTGTTCTTGATTTTAGGTCTGTTTTGTTTTAAAATTAGTTTTTTTAATAATTTTTGGAAGATAAAATTTGACGCTTCGACTTTTCTTTGAGTCTTTATCAAAACATTTTGATAAAGTTGAAACGTCAAATTTTATCTTCAAAAAATTATCAAAAAATCTAATTTTAAAACAGAAGAGACCTAAAATCAAGAACATTTATATAGTTTAATATATAAGTAATTTAAATATTTATCATATTTAAATCCATTGACATATGAAACCGGTTCTGAAATTTTCGAGTATGCTTAAAACTTAGCTATGCTCGGGACCTTTTCGCAGTCTATTTGAATCAGAATATTTGCCAGCAGAATCGGTATTTCTAAATTCCGTGCTTTAATTGGAATGAAAAGTCAAGTTGTTGGAGGAAAAGCGAATAAGACGATATTGCTTTCGCTTCGAATAATTTCTGTTTCGCTCTCTACCATTAATATAGGAGAATAGTTTCTGAGATTTCTTGAATGAGCTGAAATCAAATATTAAAAGATTGTAGATAATTTTCCAAGTTTCTTTCATAAATTAGTTCACTTTTTACTATTTACTTATTATGTTCCCAAAATCGAGATCTACCCTTATAAACATATTTACATTTATTTTTGACTATATTATACATTGTAATCAATGTTTCAATCCTTTTTCTTCCAATTACTCCATTTTTTCTTCGTGTAGGAGCAGATATCCTCATGGACATTCAGCGCTATGAATTAGTAATTAGTAGGAATACATATTGTATCTAAAAATGGTTTGAACATAGTTTAAAAATATATCTTCTATAGAAAAACTAGATATTCAGATCTACTGTGAAATGTTGAAAGAATATATGACAATAAAGGACGTATTACAATCTTTAATGTAAGTTTGGCAATCTATATAAGTTTCTTTTGAAATCTATTTATCTTTTTGATTTTGAAAAATACTAGTTTCATCTGTTTTTTTTATATAAATATTTTTTTGTTTAGTAACTAAATGTACCTATCAGTATTGTTTTATTACATTTTTCTAGTTGTAAAATTGTGATTTCAGTATTACATTTCATGAATTCTTTTGAATTTTTTTTTAAACTTTTCCAGATATTTTGTTATTTTCATCCATTTTTTCGTTTTATTATGGCATTCTTTTATTTTGTGATAATTTAAATTGATAATCGCATTGATGCGATTCATTCCAGCAATATAAAGTAATGTAGAAACGTAAAATATGATGATGATGCTTTTTGTATCATTCTATTTGATTCGTTTCTTGTAAATATTATACCAAATATAACAATAATTACACACTAACAGAGGAAGAAAAATACGAAGACAGAGATGAAATCTATGAAAAAATCATTAATGTAAGCGAGGACGTCAGTAGACATGATAAAATAAGAAATTATTGGAGATATGAATGCGAAAATAGGAAAAGAAGACTATTTAAGTAGTGTGGCAGGGAAACACACCTTAGGAGTTCAACATATATACATAGATCACGTCTTAATATCGAAAAGAAGATTAGAGAAGATACAAGATGTATGTAAGATCATATAGAGGAACAGGTTTTAAGACTTATTATTATTTAGCAAATTAAGAATGGTAAATATAGTGAACAATACGATGAAAATCAGAAAACGAAATATGCAGAAACTCAAAACGAGTAATGAAGAATACAGAAAAAGAAAGCAACTACAAAAGAGCAAAGATACTATCGATGAGTAGTAGGAAGAGATTAAGAAAAATAAGAAACACTACGAAAATAAAAACAGAATAAGAGAATAAAATGGCTAAATGACAGTATGGGCAATTTGGAAAATGATAATAAAAATAATTTGAAATTACATCAACACATAAAGAAATAAAACGAACTATAACAAATATTGAACAGAAAGGAGTCAGTATTTAAAAAAATTATTAACGGAAAAAGAATATAAGTATACAATATACTAATAACAATAATAAATGGAAGAATGAAAAAGATAGTGGACTCAGAAATAGACGAGTATCAACAAAGTTTTAAACAAGTAAAATCATCAGTAGATGCGATACATACTACAAATAAAGTGATCAAAAAAACGCTATGAGCACAACATTAGTATGCAAATGCTATTCATCAACTTCAAACAAGCAGTCGACCGTCTGAAAAGGAGACCAATTATAAAGGACATGGAAAAACTACAAGTACCCCAAAAGTTCATACGTTTGGTGGTAATAATATAAAGGGACCTTTTGAGGAATTTTATGCTAAACATAATAGTTATGAAGTATATTTTTTTTTGTAGTTTGTAGTTGTTGTAGTATATATTATTTAAAGTTATTTAAAGTTATGAAATCTGTATTCAACTCTCAAGAGTGCACCCCTACGCCATATTAAATAAAAACTCTGAAATGTTTCCAGACAAGTTTTTTATCTCTAGTACGAAAAAAACTCCGATAATGTTGTTAACTTCAAGTTTATTATTTTCTTATTTCCATTGTTCGATGCGATGCGAACGTTCGACAACGAAAAAGTAGATTGTGCATAGCAATCTGTATCAATCTTCATGAACGTGGTAAAAGATTCTAGTGTTGACATTCGCCTGGAAAATACGGAGTAAAAAATTTATTTGATGATTGATGAGGTCGGTGGTCGTAAGGAACGCAATAAAACAATTGACGACCTCGTTTTGGTAAGTTAGTTCCTTATTAGATTTTCCCTAATGGGGTTTATTTCGAAAATGCGGATAAGGAAGTGATTTGGGAAATTGTTATGAGTATTAAGAAATTGACTAGTGGATATTAATCGAATTCCTATATAGAATGCGCTGCAATATTGAAACATCTAAGGAGCTTGACGTTTCTCAATAAATTTTTTCACACGCGATACTGTCTAAACGTCAGTCACACACACAAACACCTGAGTGTACATTTTGTGGAAACGACTCAAATGATGCCGAAGACACATTTTTCGTGTGTAACCATTGGAGGGGATTGAGAGAGGAAGTAAAGGAGACCGTCGACAGCATAAATCCTGATAATATCGTCCAAGTGATGCTGCATAAGCTAGAATGTCGGATACTACCAACCAGAAGTAATATCACAATAGTCCCTGGTTGGAAGAGGACGACAGTTGATAGCGTTTTAGTGGGTAGACTATGTGAGTCTCACATATCCATCAGCTTTCCTGGTGGAGCCAGTTCCTTGGATTAAGCATTGTATTTTTCGGTTATTCAATGAAAAACATTGAAATTTGTGACGAATATACTCAATCTTAGAAGCAACGCCAAATTTTGAAAATGATACCTATTTGACTATAGAAAAAATTAAGATGCTCAGATGCTCTTATAAAAAGCCTTATAAGCTTTTTAGCTATAAAAATAAAGAGCGATTCTCAGGAATGCGATGAATTTACTTACAAAAAACATCGGCTGCTTCAATAAAATTATAGAGACGACAGTTTTGTATGAAAGAAAGAATATTATATTATATTAGAAACACTTGTATGTAGTCATAGTCACTGAGAAGACTATTCAAAGCAGCTGAGAAGTTTTTATGTTGTGCTATACTATAATTTGTTTTTTCAACTACTAAATCTAATTAATTAGCGACTTTCCTTGCTACTAGCATAAAGCATTTTGATTTAAAAAATATCCAATGCACTATCAACCGTTGTATGTACCCAATTCCAAATATTAATCAATACTTCGTATAATCCAATTAAATGAATATGTTGTTTGAATCTAATTAAATTTTTGTGATTCATGCTTTCCAGTTATAGAAAAGTCTATTGTTCATATATATTTTTTCCTTATACTCGCCAACTTTGCCAATCATTTTTTCTATCCACCCCACCGAAAACAATATTTATGATCGTTATTAACTTCTGTTTTATTTTAAATTACGCATATTCAAATTATAATGGACATTTTCGCATTAAAAGGTAATAAATCTATTATTCTATTTCAGATTTTCTCTTCAGCTGAAGTATGGTTTAGTCTCAATGGCGAAAGATACCAATCGGCAGGAGTTCGAGCGATTATACCTCCTGATCGGATGCGCGAAACAGCACGAAACGTAACGATAAAACTTCGTGGACGACCGGCTAGATTTGTAAGGATTAGACTATCCTTCGGTGAAAAATGGCTGTTGATCAGTGAGATTGTCTTCGATTCAGGTAGGTTTTAATTTCCAAATATAGCAAGACCTTGACTTGACTCAATTACCTTATTTTTATTTATTAAAAATAACAATAGGTAATGTTTATTTGAGAAAACATGAAATTGATACATTAGATATTACTTTAAACAGGCTCGGTGGTCAAATATTTTCTAACAAGAGGTGATGTTGATAGTCTATTTTGAGGAGCTTATTAAAAAAAGGCGTTAAACTTATTGAACATCGCTTTAAGAAGTGGATGGAGTTAAAATTAGATTACGTTGCAAAATAACTACGAAATTACGGTAAAGAGATTTAGCGGTCTTGAAAACGATCAAAAAAAGAGTGGTCTGTTTAAAACTGAAAAATCTCGTAATATTTCCAGAGACACTAAAGATTTGTCGACATTATAAGTATAACCATGATATTGGCCCCATTCCAAAACCTCATAAACCTAAATTTATAAAACTCGCAAAAGCCGCCACCGAGACTAATTAGGCATTCCCATACTTGAGACTTATATTGTTAACTAATTATTATGGTCATAATTTTCAGTTTTGTGTAATTCTAGGGCATTGTTATACCCTTGTTAAAATACTGTTACTGTTGGTTAGACTATTTTCCAAATATATTCTCTATATCACATATATAATTTTATCAATACGAACTAACCACATAACTTCTGACTTCCCCAAACTTCTGAATCTAATTTCCTCCCGAATTCAATAACAATTATCAGATTATCCATTGTTTTGATAGTCCGCCAACAGTTTCGGGGGTCAGTTGTTTTTCCTACAAAGTGCCCAGTACTTTTAGTAACAAAACGTTCAACTACCCTAGACATGAACGTTTCTGAAAATATTCATAAGGGAGATAGTTTCAAAGGAAATATGTATGTTATATAAGTATTTTACACGAAGTTCAAAACTTTCTGTATGGCAATAAAAGCAGTATAAATTTTTTATATTGTTTTTATGAGTTGGATAACTTTCACTAGAGAAAGAGAAAAAGAATCCTTTATGGTCAAAAAATTGTTTACAATTTCTAGATAAGAGCTTGTAAATAACTACAAAACAACCACAAAAATAACCAAATGAATGATGATAACTAGGATGATGTTGAAGAGATTGAGTTTTTATTTTGAATCAGAGCACAAAGTGAAAACTTATACATAATAACTGTATGAAAGAAGAATGCGTGAGTTTCAGGTAATATGATAGCTGTCTCTCTATATCTTTTCAACTCAGTAAAGCTAAAAATAATTATACTAACTAAAATTTCCTTTAAACGCTAAATACGTTAACTTAACTTATCTAAACAGTATCATTTTGTGAAAGTATTATTTCTGATATCCTCGACAAAAAAGGAGTACTCATTTTGACTTGAAGTAATACAGAAACAAAGCCAATATTTTCAAAATACTAATAGTTAGTTTTATAGAAACAATATTCTTTTGAGGTACATTTGTACGATAATAATTCATTAAAGGTGATGATTCTGATAATAAATTTTCTAAAATAGAAAAGGATCACTAAATATTAAGACAGTTACGAGAGCCGTTACTTTTCAACCTCCGATCGCTCCGTGCAGACGCTTCGTGGGCAGAAGAATGCAGACTTGCGCTATAGGTGACTGCGAAGTTCTCACACTACACACTCCGCCATTGTTGACATTAAGGCGTCAGTCGGCGTTGTGCTACAGCCACGTAAACATGTCCGCCATTATTGATGCTTCCGCCAAATGTGAATTGCGAAGTATGATTCGTTTTTTACGGACTGCAGGCCATAAAGGGGTCTGTAAGCTGCAGAAATACATCGAAGAATGAGTCGTGTGTATGGGGAAAACTTCATGAGTGATGGTGTTGTGCGTAAATGGTGTCGAAAGTTTTAAGATAACCTGGTTCAACGAGTTGACAGAATGGTTAAAGAAAACCGCAGATTCACCATTATTGCTTTGTCTACGGAATTTCCAGAAGTTTCGAGGTCTGTTTTGTACTGTATTGTAGGCTAGGGTACATTGGCGGCAAGTTGCTATAAAGGGGGTATTGAAACGCTTGTCCACAGATATAATAAATGTCTCACTTTCTTCGGTGATTATGTCAAAATGTAACCGTAAGTGTACTAATATAATTATTGTTTTATATGAACTTGTCTTTTATTTATAGCCTATTGGAGATTGAAAAAAACGGCCTTCGTAAAAGGAAATAAAATTGCTTATATAAAATTAGAAAAATAAATTGAGGAACGTAAATAATTATCGCACCCAGAAAACATAATCAACAATAGGATTTGACGGAGAAAGCTGCACGAACTTCGAATTTCCCTATTGTATCGAGACGAAGAGCAATGTTGGTGTCATCGACATCTACTGTAATTATTAAGATTTTTTCAGTTTTACGGGCGCCACTGAAGCACAGCAATTTTTATTACCACTGAACAGTAAATTATTGAGAATGATACAAACACCAGAAACTCTAAAAATAAGATATTAAATCAAAGTAAGAAAATATTTTCACCGTAGGTGGAAGTCCATTTCATCAAGACAATTTTATTTTTAAGACTACATTCATTATTCCTTAAAGTTCATTCATTCAAGGCTTATGTATCATTGTGATATAGCTACAACTTAGATAAATTTAGAAATAAAAACATTGAAATTCAGGGAGAACCGAATCTTCTGCCAAATTGTACGTAAATGCTTTTACTTTTATCATTGCACACCAAAGCCTATGCAACATTTTGTATACTTTTATTTGCACTACAAATTCTAAACAGATTCTTTGTCCTAACCATTATAAAAATTGCTAGAAATAAAATGATAAAATGGGAGCACTTTTAACTAAATTGAAACTCAAAACGGTTTTTTACCTATTCCCAACGATTTTGTATGTGTTTAACGTTGATAATTCGTTCATCCTTAATTTCTTGATAATTACGTATTTTATTCATGACTTCAAAGAAACTGATTGTTAATTACATATATATCATTATAATATTTGTGAATCTATACAGGGTATTCCCGGACTTGATGCAAAGAATTCGGGAGTGCGTAGATGACGTGAAAATGACATAAAAAAAAACTTGATTAAGCAAATTGATTAAATTATATTTTCGAATTTTTAATAGATGATTACGTCTGTCCATGTAGCGTGTTTGACAAAATAAGTAATTTTTACTATTTGAAGGCCAGGGGCGACTCATGCCCAATGGTTAACAATCCGTAATTTTTACTGGGACAACCTGTACAATATAAAGATAGCAAAAATGAGTTTTTCGATCGATTTTTCAAGAAAAAAGTACTCTTTTTTTAACTCGATAAAATTTATGAGTTAGGATATATATATATATATATATATATATATATATATATATATATATATATATATATATATATATATATATATATATATGCCATAAAAAGACATTCTGAAGAAAATTATCATAAAATGTAATTATTAAATGAAAATACTTGCAGGAGGTATTGATACGCACACAGTTATATACTGAATGCTTCCAGGGCAAAATTATACGCAATTGTAGAATTTTTGTTAGAGTTTACCTCATCTTACGGGAAACAGATTTGTCTACAAAAATTAAGTTGATGATAAATGATATTTTGGGAAGTGACCTACCAAAAAGTGGCGAAGGTCAACAACGAACTATATAAACACCAGCTTGATTCTAATCCTACAACTAGCGTACCCAAAATATCACTACAATTCAACGTATCAACGACAATTATTCATAGGATTCTCCAGGAGCAGCTCCTTTACCCGTTTCACATTCAGAAAGTCAATGCTATGGAAGTAGAGGATTATCCAGCAAGACAGGCCCACGCTAGTTGGTTTCACACGAGACGGTTTTATTAATTCTCATAATTTACATTTATGGGCAGATGAAAATTTTCACGGAACAATTCAATTGTGTTAATATGTGGGCAGGAATAGTGGGAAAATAGTCCATATTTTTTTATAATAAACTGATTGGTAAGCGATATTTTTTCCAAAATGATTTCCCATCCACATTATGTGTTATTCCTCTTTACAATCGCAAATTTCCTAATAGGTGGATTTGTCGGGTAGGTCCATTTGGTCTGGCCACCACTTTCTCCTGAATTAAATACAATGGAGTCATTTTTTGGAGATATCTTAAAAGCTTGGTATATGGTACACCAGTAAACACAAAGAACAAAATATCCTCCGTAGACTCGGGAAGTGTGTAGTCAGTCACAGCATTATTTCAGAATTTTTGGAATCAAGCAATTTTTAGGGATTTCACTCTTATCGACCTATGCATATTTTCTTAAAATCAGTTTCACAAGTTACTTTGTTCGAAATTTACTCTTTAATAATTTTACGTCAATTCAATTTTCAACTAAACAAGCGGATTTCCTATTAATTTATAAGTTGTATAATATGTTTAGATATTAACTCCAAGTCGTTGTACACTTTGTTTGGCTTATCAATCCCCATTTGCGTGTTAAAATTTCCTCGAAATCCCTTTGTTGGCGGTCAGGAGCGAACAAATATAGCTACTACGAGGTTATATCGTAGAGTTGCTTCGGTAAGAGAAACAATTGAATTGTTGGTTGTAAACAGCCCGAGGACGTGGGACGGTTGAAGCCCTAAAAGGGCGAATTTGTAACGAAATTATTTGTACAACGTCGGGCAACAATATTTTCTGTAGGGTACAAACCATATTTTAATTACAAATTATTACAAAGCAATTGACTCTACATAATTGTTTACCTTTCATGTATACATAATAAAAATATCATTATGTAAAGTTACGGCGTTTGAGTACTTGGTACACGTGCAAAAATCGACTTTATATTTTATTGTTGGATCAAATCCAATCTTTTTTGATGTAGGATAGGACTTAATTATTCAGAAGGTATAAGTTATAAAATATTCGTAACAGGCTATATATATATATCAAAGAAAATGGTGAATATTAAGGGGATTTCAGACAAGGAAGAGAAATATCAGACCAAGTTTTTGACATTAAAATGATACAAGTTTTGGACTAGCTCCACTTACACGGCTCTATTGTGGAATCATTGGGCAGTCTAGGATTCTCACAAGAATCAAATGAGTGAATAATTCTGGAGATCATCATGGAAAGTGTTGACAGAAAAAAGTTTTCAAATGCTTTAATCCAAGACAAGGATTGAAATAGGGACATTTTTTATTAATTTATTTTTGTACTAGAAGATCTTATAAGAAAAGTTTTACTTCACACTGAAGATATGTATTGTGTTGATGATGTTAAGATATGTAAGCAGAATTGCAGTAGAGAGACATAACAATAGAGCTATTTTTGAACAGGGAAGAGACAAAAAGGCAAACCAAAAAAGAAATAACACATCACTGATTAAGTCGAGTGACTAAATAAGAAAAACATCATCTAATCGATTTTATACATCAATATGATCTCTTTTAAGAGCAATACAATAATTCCAACGCTTCTCTAACTTTTCGAAGCCGTGCTTGTAGAAGGATTTGTCTTTTGCCTCAAAATAGGCTTCAGTTTCGGCAATTGCTTTTTCGATTGAGATGAATTTCATATCATCGAGCCATTTTTTGATTTTTTTCAAATAGCCATTAGTCACTGGGGGCCAGATCTGGACACTAAAGTGAATGATAAAGCAATTCGAAGCGTAATTCGTTCAATTTAACCATCGTTGCCATCGACTTGTGAATCTGTGCATTGTCTTGGTGGAACATTGTTTTTTTCTTATTTTTTGCATTCAAACGTTCCAACAACTCTAAGAACTATTCAATATTGATTGTCTCTCCCTTTTGGAGATAGTCGACGAACAATATTCCATGCGCATCCCAAAATACTGAAGCCATAATCTGACTATTGTGCCTTTGAACGCTTCGGACGTGGCTCACCGACTGCAGTTCTTTTAGAAAATGATTAAACACGGTAAACATGGCCAAATACTGCTCCTAATCATCAACACGTTGTTTTATCGACTGATACCGCGACACCCACTTTGAAAAGAACTTTCTCATGGTCAAATGTTCATGCATAATTGTAAACACATTGCCTTCTGATATCTTCATAGCATCAGCTATCTCACGCAATTCCAATTTACGGTTACATATAACCAATTTTTTTATGTTTTCTGGAGTAACCACCTCATTTGGACGACCAGAACATTCACCATCATCGGTGTCTATATGACCACGTTTAACTTCAACTAATAATAAATGGATTATAAATTAACACAAGAAATTGTTTTGAATCCATTGTTTTGAAAATAACAAAAGTAGCTTCACTTAAATGGCTGCTATTTTTTTCTGACTTATCGAAATGTCATGAAATTTCACACATAGTCTTTTGAAAGTCGATACTTCATATGAATTCGACAATGGCGGCGCCATCTGTGTGTCAGTCACACGACTTATTGAGTGATGTAGGTAGTCACAACGGATTTGTAGTAGTGAAGGAATGTTGAGTTTGATGATGATGACAAGATGGTATTGTTGATGATAATTATTTACAGAAAATTCTTTTTCAAGGTAAAGGTTAACTTTGATAAATTGATGTTGAATATAATGATGAATAAATTAGGAATATCAGGTTGTGGTTCTGTTGAAAATGTATTAAGAAACACACAAGAGCTTTGACAAATGACCCTATCGTACGGATATGTAGTAGCCGACAGCAAACGATGACGTATGCATTTGTTTGACCACGAAATTGGAGTAAACCACCCTTTATAATTGTTTGTTAATGTGTAACAATACTAGGAAGAGGGATTTCAGTTAGATTGAACTGCAATATGAAATTTAAGCAATTTAAAATTATAACTTGAATTATACCATTTATTTTCATTTTATTTACCTTTTCTATTTTAGTAATTTTAAAAATTGAATTTCATCAAATAACACATTCTGAATACCATTGTGTGATATTTTTGAACCCATTGTTAAGGATATTTTAAAAAAATTATTCACATGAATAAATATACGAAGATGGTCCCAGATGTACCTAGCCCAACAAAGAAAATTCAAAAAATTTTTAGCCCCATATACTTTTCTCAGCGATGTTCAATAAGATCGATATCCTTTTTATAATAAGAATCGTCAAGCTCGTCAAAATAGCCATTAACTGCCGGCATCACCACTTCATTGCTGGAAAATCTTTGAGCACAGAGCCATTTTTTCAAGTCTCGGAACCGAAAATAATCTATGGGAACAAATCTGGCGAATTGGATGCATGATCAATAAATTAACCCGTTTAAACTGCACAATCCCATCATTTATCAATATCGATCGTAATATTAAGATTTAAACAGTTATATAGATGTATAGTAGGAATCAATTTCATATTCATATTGATATTTTATATAACGGTAAACGATACGTTCGTCTCGTATTTCTAATTAGATACTACATGAAAGGGCTGCATTGATGCATCAATGTAGCCTCCAGGTACCGCTACGAATTTCTATCCACCATATGCCTTCAATGCTATTAGCTAGCATCAACATTAAGGATTTTACGGATGCATGACCAGATTTTTTTATTTGGTATGGTAACTTCCAAAACGTGGGAATAATATCCGTACAATATTCTTGACTTTAAACATAACAATTATGGTTGACGATATTCTTTGATTAAAACATGGAAAGTAATTTTGAAGAAACTATTCATTATGCAAAAAAATTATTAATTAAACTTGGTTTGAATAATCCGACTACTGTACTCGACGAATGCCAAGTTATTAAGAACTTCGTATCTATCAAACCGCTTTAAATACCAATATCCTATTGTACACAAAAATTATGAATAAAAGTAAGTTATTTGATACGTTAATGGAACTTCAAGTGTCTGCGGGACACTTGGAAACGCTTAACTATGACGTTGTTTTCCATTAGGAGCGGTCAGTGTACAATGAATCTTAACGAATACAATAATAATAAGGTTAATATGGGTGGGTGAACAAAGGATATCTTGTATCATTTAACTAGATGATTAACAGATCCTAATGGTTCCCAACACAAGAGGTTGTATCTTTGTCTGGGTTACATTCGTACAATGTGGCCTAATTTTAAATAGAAAATTATTATGTCAGAACACCATTGCCATAGACATTTCAAATGCGCACTAAAAATAATATTGTGTCCAGTGCAGACTTGTTTTGTTCTAATAAATGAGTTAAATTAGAATGAGTTAAATGAGAATAAATGGTATACTTTCATAATATATTGATTTTGGATTCCCGCTGCTATATTCATATAGTATTCACTTTCAAAATTTCTTGATCTGTACACACTGTTGTTAATTTACTACTGCGTTTACATCACCTAAGAAAATATTCGTTTCACCAACTCAATAATTTCAAAATCTCTGTAGTTATAAGTTTCATAAATTTTTCAAAAAAAAGCGAAATGTGAAAGAATACCACATTTGAATTAGGTAATTATTTATAGGATTGAAGAGAACTTTTTTAGCCCTACAAGTTCACGTCGCGGCCATCTGTATAATGTATATTTTGAGTCTTTTCCCGTGGATGGTTAACATTTATTTACAACGCCTATCGTCCGAAGGCTATACGCGTCAGAACGG
The DNA here is from genome assembly GCF_026230105.1 of Diorhabda sublineata. Taxonomy (NCBI): domain Eukaryota; kingdom Metazoa; phylum Arthropoda; class Insecta; order Coleoptera; family Chrysomelidae; genus Diorhabda; species Diorhabda sublineata. The sequence goes on from NC_079476.1 coordinate 19,577,350, forward strand.
TGGAAGCTCAGGTGCACGTTTTATTTGTACGTGGTGCAACTAGATGGGGCTTGTATGGTTAATGATAGCACTATTTCTACAGAGACTAATTTATGGATCGCCGTTCATAACAAGTCTGCCTTGCAGGTGCCGATGACGGTCGCAATCGATTATACTATATACTATAGAAAACGAAGTCGTATACAAAACCTTGAACATAATAATAGAGACGAAAATACTTGAATATCAATAGAGTTTTTCAAACGAGGGACATCAGGTATTACAGTTGCTTCGGAGACAAATTGTTTTGTGGTGGAAAAATAAATTTCTAAGATTCTTAAATTACCCCATACTAAGACCTATACGAGAAGAACTTTAGAGTCCTGTTGTAAAATATGAGATATGATGATTATTACCTTATAAAGTTAAGTTCGATAAATACATTCTTACAGGACGAGTAAGAAACATTGTCGACTATTGGAAAAAGTTTGTACGTATATAAAAAAAAGAAGGAAGGGAGGTAATTATGATAAATAGTAATTATTCCAGGAGTGTTTTCAAATTATAAATTAAGTGAGATGGTTCCATAGAACTCAATTTTTCGTATGAATTATTTTTATGCTGTCATTGCATAACTTTATAAATATGTTCGTAATAAACTCCGAAACTACTGAAATTCTATCAAATTTTGTAAGCATCTGTAATTTATTTCATTTTGGGAGATAGTTTAGTTTTTATCTCAATATTTGTTATTTCAAATTAAATTTTACGACTGTATTTATGGGTTAGTTCTATAAAATCCTAATAGATGGCGGTTTCTCATCTAAAGTGCACAGTTATTCGTTAGATGGCGCCGTATTTCTATTTCTAGATTATATATGACGCGTTTGAATATATAATTTACTTGTATCTTCATGCTTATAATATATTTGACCAGTTTGGCTTCACATATTTTTCATTTGAATTATAGTATTTGTTTGATTACACTTCATTTTCGTTTATATTCTCATATTATTACAAACTTTCCTACTGAATTTTTAAATTCTCTGGATATACCAGGAGTGCCACCACACAATCTTGAATTGAAAATTGGGTCACCAATTATTCTTCTACGCAATTTAAACCCACCTTAATTATGTATCGGCACACACAATCATAAAAAATATTCAGGAAGCAATTTTGAGGGGAAAATTCAAAAGTGATGTCGTCGTGTTGTCACGTATACCATTGATAGCGTCAAAATCTCCAATAGCGTTTGAAAGGGTCCAATTTCTGATTTGTTTATTTTTTGTGATGACCATAATAAAATCTCAAGACCAATCAATGTCTATTATTTGCGGTTTGGAATTGGAAAACACATGGACAACTATAGGTTGCTTGCTCACGTGTAGGAAAACTATAAAATCTCTTCGTGTAAGACAGGTTAACCAGGAATGTTGTACACAACGTAGAACTTAAATAATGTTTAGTTGTAATAATTTAAAATTGAAAAAATTATAGTTTGATGCAAACTTAACTAATTTATAACAATTCGTTCGCACTCGATGACTTGTTCGAGCCGCGAAGGACAAGTTTGAAAGTGCTCATGGGATCGGTTCCTAAACTGATTCGGAGTCAAACCTGCTAGCTATTATCTCACGATAAAGAAAACAAGTTAGTTGTTAGTGGAAATTGGACAGCGAGATAGGATTTTATAGTTACCAGTTCGGTAAAATCTAGTGTCTCTTTTTCAGACTGCGATACACGATGGAAATTTTGATACACCATCTTATCTCATCACAATATTGTATAGAATTTCATCTAATATGAAAACTTTTATTAAAACATTGATGTTGGAAATAAAGCTAGTACTCAAAACTTAAATTAAATTTTTTAGCAAGGAATATTGCTACACACTCGTCCACAACATGAACCGTGAAGCCGTTTTATTATTTGATAGAATCGAAAATTTGGTGAACGCGCCAGAAAAATTTCATGGATATAAAACGAAAACCTTTAGTGATGTTTTTTATTATTTATTCACAGTGGCGATTTGTTTTTATAGACTCGATTTCTAGGAAAGCTTTTTAATTTGTTTGTTTTTCCTCGAGAAATGCTTTTTTTTATAAATAGTCGCTTGTTTATCAGCGAGAAAGTCAGCAAATAACTGCATGTCATAGTGATCAGATCAAAATAGTAAAAGCAACCAGTGGATTTAAATACATTATTTAAGTTAAGTTAAGTAAATAGTTAAGTATTAGTAGATTCTAGTGTAAGTGTTTGAATAAATTTAGTAAGTGATCATTGAAAAGCAGTTTTACTAAATTAGTTGTTGGCAATTGAATGTGAAAATAACATATTACGAAATTTATTTAGAAATTGATATGAAAAAGTGCACCGGCAATTTGAAGATCGGTTGGAATTAAAAAATGTCAATGGTATTTTCGTTTACTCGACATCTCAGTGTTGGAATGAAATTAATATTCAGAAATTGCTACCTTCCTAAAATTGCTAAGGTAGAAATAGAAAATAATTTTTGGTAAAATTATCACAGACCAAGAATAACGTACAAGGGTGAAAGGTAAACCAAGAAAAAAACGGGTTGGCGCATACGATACACACCAGAAAATAATGATTTATCCAATAGAGAACAAACACTAAAATTTATAGGGCCCCAAAGGTTGGGATGGTTTGGCCATGTATAAAGGATAGATGAGAAATATAGAATAACTCATAAAATATTAAATGCGAAAACTTTCACTACAAGGAAAATAGACAGACAAAGATTGGGGTGGATAAATGATGTGGTGGCAGAATGAAGGTGATGAAATAGAATGGATGGATAGGTGTTAAACAACGTAACGGCATGAAGATACATTATTGAGGATGCTGAGGATCACTCTGGGCTGAAATATTAGTTCATCTATAGCGTCTAGATCAGCAATTGTAAATATTAGGGTTTATAAATATTACATTAAACTGGTGGTTGACTTCCAATTTTAAGAAAAAGAAGAAAGAAAATTCTCATTTCGATATTCAATAGTACGTGAAAAAATAGAAATTGGGATAAAGGGGTATCTTATCTGTTGGCGTTTCTATGTGTGTTTCGTATCAAACCATTATACAGTTATAATACTTTGTAAATACATAATTGAAAGGAAATAGGTTGAATAATTATATAATTTCGGTTCTATTTACATTGAAATGCCACAAAACAAACTATTTCGCACAGATATTTCAGGAAATTTCAAATAGAGGAAATTTCAATAATTGGTTGTATTTGTATGGCTTACGGCATCATCATGAAGCGATTACAAAAGCTAAATACACGAACTGAACTTTTTATAAAAAGCAATTACCGACCAATGTTTATTTTACTTTGAGCCAGCCGAAATGCTCAAAAGGAATATTTACTCAATCATTTTTCATATGAAGAATTTCAGTTTTCTACTTTTTGTATTCGTATTTGCTTTATTTAGAAAAATTTTCAAATAAAACGAAAATCATGAAAATAATGATTAAAAATGCATGGAAATGAGTTTCGGCAAGCATAAAAAAAATCTGTTTTCACTGTTGCAAATAATTATGAGTTTACACCTGTCGATATCAAAATTGATATAATTCAAGTAAAAAATGAATTTCCAATCTGTTAAGGACCCTCAGTGGAATTTGCACTCAGAAAAATTGAGATTGGTGTTCTAAATAATCTAAGCTGCCTGTATAATCAATCTATTTTTTTTCTGCAAACTTGCCATTCAGCAGGAAAAGAAAAAAAGAACAACGAGAAATGAAACACACAAATACATACGATGCTTGAAACTTCGTCTAGTAATAATACGGGGATGGTCCCAAAAGTATATAAGTATATAAGTAAAGGTATATACAAAAGTATATATAATGACGACTCCAGAAAATTTGAAGAAAATCCACAAAGCGGTACTGGATGATCGTCGACTGAAAATGTGCTATCTAGCAGACATAGTAGGCATTTCCAAAATGGGCATTACATCGCGTATTAACTGAAGATATTTCCATCGAGTTTTTGTAATGTTTCACAGAAATAAACCGAATTTTTGAGCCGTTTCATAACCATGGATGCAACGTGGGTCCATCACTTCACACTCGAAACAAGAGAACAATCAAAAGAAGAAGACAATGACCGTTCCATCTGCAGGCAAGGTTATGGCGTATAATTTTTCATTCTTGAAAAAGGAAAAACTATCAACGTGTTGTTTCATCAAAACAATGCACCAGCTCAAACATCCGTTATTGTAATTGCCAAAATTAATGGATTAAAATTTAAATTGCTATCATGTGCATCATATTCGACAGATTTAGCTGCATCGGATTATTTTCTGTTCCCAGAATTGAAAAAATGGCTTGGTGGTCAAAGATTCTCCAATAATGAAGAGGTGATGTCGGCAATTAATGGTTATTTTGAAGACATTGTTGATTCTTATTATAAAGAGGGTATCTAACTTATTGAACATCGCTGTGAAAAGTCTATGGAGTTAAAAGGAGATTACGTTTAGAAAACTATTTTTTTCGTAAATTTTTGTGATTTCTTTGTTGGACCAGGTACTTCTGGGACCATTCTCGTATATATTCTCCATTTCACTGTGTGGCTGTGAGAGTAATATGCTTGATTCAACCATGGTAATGAACATCGACACTTTTGAAATATATCTGTAACAGCAAATGTTATGCTTATCATCCGTACTAAGAATAGCTAATACCGAGATAGTCTGCATTATAGAGCAGCGTGAGACAAAATATTAGTTCAAACAATAATCATAGTTATGTGCAACGAATGTATCGTTTACTCGTAGAAAATTCAGGAATAAGGCTTCTTCTAAGGAAGCATTTGATTATGTTCACACAACCATGCCAAGCTAGTTTTTATGACTCATCAAAGGACTTGGATATCTAAGATATGAGCATAATGGTTATCATTACTGTTTTTCAATTGAAATAGGTTCTACAGTGAATCACAATCAATATCCTTGAATTAGAATATTCCTCTATTTGAAAAAGGATTATAATTATTCATCATCGCCCCATTTAATTATAATCAGGATGTAAAAGTGAATTTCCCAGTAGCAACGAGTCTTGCATAATCGATGAAAATTCTCAAATAGAAGTTAACTTCATATTCTCCTCAGTAGCAATTCTAAAAGCTAGATTTCTTAAACATTGATCGGTATGTCGAGATTTGTTAAAATATGATGAAGGTTCCAATATTTTCTTCTAATACTAGAAGCGTAGGTGTTTTTTAACGAGAATCATATGATTTCATTGATAACATTAACACTCAGAGTGATGCAGTGTCTCGAGATTGGTTTGAAGGTGAGTCCAATCAGTGCCGAAAATAGACGGAAATGATTTTTTGTTGTGGAAAATTGAAAAAAATAATGTTCTGAGTTTTATCAGAAGTATTGATTCATTGAAATTTACTGTTGTAATCGTCAACATCTTATTAAAACTATATAATTTCAATGTGAGTTCCCAATGTCTTGAAATATAAATAAGGGACATGACAAAATAAGGTGGCAGATTCGATTTACTAACGGCGGATATTATATTCTTGGGTAAAACTGGAGAATAAACTATGATGCGAACTTTAGCTTAAACCATAGTTAAACTGAAAGTTTGCCAGTTGCTGCAAAAACAATCAAAATTTTCCGAGCGAAAAAACTGATGCAATTTCTATTGGGAGGAGTTGGTAAGAGAATTTAATGAAGAAAATAACAAAAACAGTTATATTTTCGATAGAACCATAATATATTTAAAAAATAAGTGGGATAATTCAAAGATTCGCTCTGCAACGAATAATTTTTAGTTTTCTCGGCGCGTCGACAATGTTGATAATTCCTTCATCATCATCGTTGAGTTTATCATATGTAACGTGCAAATCTTCAATCATTCAACTTACCCTTTTGAATATTGTAAGAGTGTAAACAATTTTAAACCGTTTTTATCCGCCACCGTGATGAAAACGGTATCTGTAGTTTAAACCGACGTTTGAGGCTTAAACTTCAATTGTAAAATTGGGCCTAAGGCAATGACACTGTCAGGTAACGGATATGTTCACATAAATTTTGGTGTAGGTAAAAATAATTGGAAGAAACCTCTTGAAAAATAAAATAACTCAATGATTGATTTTTCAACAAAAAATAACGTTTCAAGCTTGATAATAATACAAGGTACGCTGATTTCGAATTTTTTCATGTTACCATTATTGTGAAAGCACACAAAAAGCATAAACCATTATTATATATAATGCCTTGACATCCAGATAATTTTTAATCCGCTCATATATTTCAAGCTCTCAGTTTTCGGTGGACGCTGCATTGCACAGGAACGGCATCAGATATAGGCGTTTTCATTCATGAAGGTTTTCTAATTTTGACGCCACTATAGGTGTTATTCAAAGCAAAAGTTCGCTATATATGAAAAATTTGGAATAATGAAGATAACACACTTTCTGTAGTTGACTTGTAAGAAATCCAAGACCACAAATTTTCTAAAACAAATATTTATCTTCATTCTACATTAGCATTCAATAAAATATAACAAAATTTCAAATTGCGTCATTTGTCAAGGTATGCAGAGTATGCTTTTCTGAATTATGATTTACATAGGTAACATCATATTGGTGTTGAAACTAAACAATACGGCAAAGGCGGAAAATATCAGGAAAAACGAGGATGGACAAGATAAAAATGAGATAGTTATAGAAAAGCTCAAGAAGGGTACATAATATTTAAAAGATGTTTAAACTAGTACGAACACATAAAGAGTCTGATGAAAAAACTGACATAAGCAAAAAGGCTTAAGAAAAGAAGGAAAGGAGGACCCATGCAAACTCGGCTAAAACAAGAAGGAAGAAATTGAAAAACAATATTACAAATAAAAAAAAGCAGAAAAGGGCTGGAATAGTGAAAAAAATGGATAGAAGGCGAGTGAAAACTAAAACCCTAATACTCTAACGTCGAAAACGCATAAACATTTCTGGATAAGAAGAAACAGAAGTGCATCTTTATAGTCTCTTTGGAAAATTTTGTCCCCATATATCATTAAACTAGTTCTTGTTATGTTGAACTTCTTCGATAACTTCTGTATTTATTTCTAATTTTAAATTTGTTATTTGTTCTTTCTATAATTGTTCCAAGGTATCTAGATAGTCGTCTTGTTCTGTATTTCTCTCCTCATTTTTTATTCCGTCTGTAAATTTTTTGAATGAAAAAATATTATTAGTATTAAAGTGAAGTTGGTACCACAGGATGCGTCCAATGTTTGTACCAACATTCAGCTTCAAGCGCTGGCTGAACATTAGATGAATGCTGGAGATAAGCGTTAAAAAATATAAAGTGTGTGTGAATTGTCGATATTGGTGTCGAGTTTAAAAATTTCTCGATTGGTTTTCATGCAAAATGTATTTTCACTATTCTTTTGGTAAATAAAATCGTAATTTTTATTCATCATAGAAAGAAAAAAATTGACAATTTGAACCCAACTCTGTCATCTAGGTATGAATATACCATACTACCAAAGTTCATTTATGAGCAGTTTTTGCATGGGTCCAATTATTTCAAGAAAGTACTCATTGTTTTCAGTTGGAAGCAGCAATCAGAATTGGTTGTAACGTCAAGATTTTGGAATATTTTAGTTCTTATTCATTTTGAAATTGTGTAGATTAAATTCAGATTCACTGGCTCCAAAAATATAATAGTATATTATCATAGAACTTTAGTTTATGCTATCCATGGGTTTTTGAAATTGTAGAAGGTTATGTGTGATGAAAGTGTTAATATGAAACTTGTATCTAGGAAAAAAATAAATTCACGATGTATCTTCTATCCTTCAATATAGATACTTCCAAACTTGCTGAATAGAATAAATCAAAATATATAATATAGTTCTTTGAGTTCGACGTTTTATTAAATAATGCAAATTCCTCTAAATCAGTAGTTTGAGTAAATTTTGTTTTCTACCTATTTTTTACGAGTTCTTTAACAATACATTTTGGTTTTTGATCTATGGTGCAAATTCCAGTATTGAAAGTACAAATCAATTTTCCATTGTTTATATTTAATGAAATGAAAAAATATTCACCAACGTGATTTTCATAGCATTCAAAACTATAGAATGACTGAGATTTTTTTAATTCATTGATGTAAATACAAAAGCCAAATATTCACGTGCAAGTTTCCGATTTTTCAAAAATGGAATTTGCTGGATATTCTCTCAGCATTTGAAAATATATTTCATTTGAATTGCTTCAAAGTGGTCAGCTCACAAAAAATGTTCGTGGACCATATTTTATTTTTTCTATAAATCTCTGGCTCAGTATATTATAACCAAAGTGTGATGATTATTTCACACATCTCAAATATCATTTAGAACATTTAGAAATGTCGATATAAATTTTGAGATTTGGCGCTTGCAAAAATATTTTATTCACCTGCGAATATGACAAAATTTGATTTTATTATAGCATCCTAATAATGATGAACAATGTGAAATTACATTATTTAACAAATAATATTACTATTATCGTGTATCCGCCACATATCAATGTCTAGAAATGTATGAAACTACAGCTATATTTTTGAAAATTTGCTCTGTCTTCGTGAAAATTTATATTTTTTCCTGTAAACAATAAAGATTGATTCTAAACGTTCCCGTATAATTCGTTCAGACTCAATAGATTTAATATCTGTTTCTTTAAAATATATTTCTCGAAACAATTTTTTGAATTATGTGGTGAATCATCCCGATCATTCCAACCCTGCACAATGGCGACAAATTCCGTAATCATAAATTTTGATTAAAACTAATGTTCAGATTTATTCCAATTTATCCTAATTCATACAAAATTTGTAGCCACACTTTGTATCACGTATGATCTAATTGAACATAATTGAATTGAATCCGAAACAAAGACAATTCTATAGCATACGGCATACGGACTACCCCTGTGACAATATATTTGAATAATTACCATATGGTAAATGGGTCATTCAACCTACAGAGTGTTAATAATAGGAGCTTTTTACCACATGATTATATACCATATATTCCTGTAATGTGATCATTAATACTTTTGAAAATCCTACATAGAAATTCATATTGAAAATTTTCAGTGAAAGCCTTCTACTACAGTAAACAAATTCATCTAACACGTGCTTAAATCTCTAAGATGATAGTAATAATTATTCATGTTTAATGTATTCTATTTATTATATTCGAATGTTCAATTCTGAATAATCTCGACCCTTTTTATGACAATTTTTTCTTAATAATATTTGATATGAAAAACATTCATACTGCAATAATATTTCAAAATATGCCATAAATAATATAGCATGCTATTTCCAATTTATATAATTTTAGCTGGCAACCGTCAAGTATTTAAACACATTTCCCTATCATTTATTAATCCTGGCAGGTACGTAAAATGAAAATACTTGCCTAACATAACGGGCAATCTTTAAATATATCTTTTTAAAGAATTTATTCACGCCATCCGATCTCAATATTTCAAAGTTACCCCTTTGCATTGGCGTCACTTGTTGGAGCTTTGTTCCCGTTTTCAAAATAACTGCGTTACGTATTGTTTATAAATTTAAGCTACCTTTATTGTTAGCTATAAAGGTAACTATGGATCAAAATTGTAGGTATGTATGTATATGATCATTTGACTAATTTTATTTGTTGGTTATTAGAGAACAGTTTTCAAAATTTCTTTGTACTTTTGAGCATAATGCAGCGACTACATTTATCTTTGTCAATTTGACACTTTTTTTGAACATCCACGGCGCGATAGATTGTAGTAGAAACTCAACTTTGACCTTTATTATGAACTTTAACTGTCTTCCACGCACATTTCCTATATACCTATATGATTTTCGTCGTTATCTCGATACCAATGCCTGTTCTTTCCTTAACTAGAATAAGAAGTTTCATCCTTCTCATTCTTCAAATCTATGATAGTTGAAGGGCTGACACTACAACTTTTGTAACGTGGAGCCTAATGCAGAGGAACTTGTAAAGCCATTATCAAGTAATCCTAATATATGTACTCCATCCATTTATGCATAGTCTTTTGTTGTATCCAAACACTTTGTTATGACCTCGATTAGAAGTTCACAGGGCTGCCTATATCCTGATCAATGTTGTCATAATTTGCTGTTACACATTTGAAAGTATACAGAAAATTAGAAGAACAAAAATAGATTAAAAACTTATATTGTAACTAACTTTGGGAAATGGAGAGTAATCAGCTACTCCTTGAATTAACAAAAACAAGCATCGACATAACTAATTGGATGGTTTTTTCATTAAACCGTTCCGTTTCGTTGATTGTGTTGTAAAAAATTTAATCCCAAATGTTGTGGGATTGTGTCAAAATTAAACACCAAAGTGTACTAACTCTAATATATTCCGAGATTTCGAATACTTATCTACTCATAAGTCAATTATGGTCAAGAACAATATAAAAATGTGTATGAAAGTATAGAAATAATAAAAATCACTTACGATTATTAGTATAGAGACTTGCGACGATTTAAAATTGGTTATTTCTCTAAAAAATATTAAATTGATCCATGTTAAAAATAAATATTCAAATTAACGCTCGATTTATTAAGGTTATTGATTATGGTTTTTATAGAAATCGACAATTTTCAATTGTTAGATTATGAATTACATTGAAAATTTTTATAGGTTAGATTAGTCTAAGTTGTTGTGAAATATGTTAAATATTGATTGGTTATTTAATTAATGACATCAATAATTAAATAGGATAGGTCGATATGAATGGAGCTGAATTTCATAGATTAGGTAAAGTTAATTGGTTGTCGGTGGCGTTGAAATTCTTTTATAGAATTTGTTTTTTCAAAATATACAAAATAGGCATTGATTCATAATTCATATTATGTCTTTCATGGTGTAGTCATGTGTCGCTAATGAACACCAGTCAGGATATAATTTGCTATCGCTCTTGTCAGAGGTTATCAGAATAGTTAGTGACCTCTTCGATTGATCAATGTACTTCTTGTTACAATTTAAACAAGGAATTCCGTATGTTGTGCTAAGCAATTTATTGATTAGTTATTTTAGTAAGGAAAGATTGTAGGTATAAAGTTATTGATCGATTGATTATATTAATACATTAATTAAAAACAATCGATGTATTAAAATATTCAATTCCATCCAGTTGCCAATTCAAAATGAGCCACGAATTTCTCCTTATTATTTTAAAATAATGTAAAATACCAATCCATTTTTTTAAATATTATTCCAATTTATCATTTATGTCAACCCGCCAAAAATAACATACCCCGACAGTGATCCTTTCTTTAATTATTATACTAAGCGGTATTTCAAAGTAAGAATTTTCGGATGATGCATTGCTTCAACCTGTTCGTGAATAGCTCCATCGCCATCTCTCTTAAATATCTTGTAAGTTGGCTCTGAGAAGAGATAACGCCATGGAGCCGCCGTTTATGCTCTAATGTAATGATAAATTTCTCAGCCTGCTTGACGATATTTATTCTAAATGACGTCGCTGCTGTGAATGCCATTAATTTACAAATTAACTTCGCGAAGCTGGCTTCCGTCGGAAGTCGTCCTTTTTTGATGGAACGCAATTTTTGATAATAGAACCGTAGCAAAAATTTATCACTGTTCCAGTTTATTTGTATTTATTTAACGTTTCTGTTTTTGTGGTACATTTATTAATTACATTTTTTTCTGTATCATTTTTATTAATAAACGTGCAAAATTAGATACTTCTCTTAATGGGCATTTGCGTGAAAGCAAATAAATATCTTGCCATAAACCTGGTAAATATTATTAAAATGTATAAAGTAGGTAACGTACAGTTTTATCATTTGATGAATACATTACATACTATTAAAAATAATTACACAGAACAACAATGAAAAGTCTTATCTCAACCTATATAAGAACTGACTCTGGATGAGACTGCTCCTCCTTTTTCAACAATAAAATATTGCGTAGCAAAAGCCATAGGACCTGCGAAGAACAGCATCGCACTGGTCCATTAAATGAGGTGACTTCTTTAGAAATGATGATGAAAATCCACGGTACTGGATTATCGTCGACTGAAAGTACGCGAGCTAGCAGATAAAGTAGGCATTCTATAAAGTGCGTTATATCGCATGTTATCTGAAAATTTGGACATGAGAATGCTGTGCGCGAGAAAGGTGCTGCTTTTGCTCAAAATGTAACAATGTGAATATTGCTAAAGACTCGATGGAAACATCTTCACGACGCTAATGCCGAATATTTGCACTGTTTTATAACGTGAATCCTTCAATTCACACCCAAACCAAACAACAATCAAAACAATGGACTGAAAAGGAAGAACCTGCTCTAAAAGAAGGCAAAGATCGTTTCATCTGCAGGCAAGATCACAGCGTCGTTTTTTGGGATGCGCGGATCTAGAAGAAGAAAAAACTATCAACGTCGAGTATTATGCGAACTTATTGCGACGTTTGAGCGAAGAAATCAAGCGAAAACAACCGCATTTGACTATTAAGAAAGTGTTGTTTTATCAAGACAATGCTCACACATCCGTTATTGCAATGGCCAACATCAACTAATCAAAGTTTGAATTGCACCCTCTTTGTCAGATTTAGCCCCCTCATATTTGTTCCGATACTTGAAAAAATGGCTCGGTGGTCAAAGAGTTTCCAACATTGAATAGGCAGTTACGTAGAGCTTGACGATTCTTATTTTAAAAAGTGTATCGAACTTAATGAACATCGCTAGGAAATGTATATGGAGCTAAAAGGATATATATATATATATATATATATATATATATATATATATATATATATATATATATCCCCTTTTATAGCGTTATACGCCTTTGGGTTCCTAATCTCCAGGCCTGTCTATCTTGCCAGTCGTCGACTGCTAGGTTCCTTTCGGACATTGCTCTAGTGATTCCTTGTAGCCATGTTCTAGGTGGTCTTCCCCTCTTTCTTTTTTCTTTGGGGGTCCATTCTAATATTATTCTTGGTAGTCGTTCTCTTCCCATTCTCTTAACGTGTCCGTACCAAATCAACTGTTTCTTTTCTATATCTTCTACTAAAGTTCTTTCTACTTTCAATTGTCTTCTTATTTCCTCGTTTCTTATATGTTCCGTTCTAGATATTCTTGCTGCTCTCCTCCAGAAATCCATTTCCACTGCATTTAAGTTATTTTTTTGCTTTTCTGTAAGTTGCCAAACCTCGGAGCTATATGTAATTATTGGTTGTAAAATGGCGTTGTATATTCTCTTTTTTGTTTCTGGTCTAATATTCTTTTGCCACAGCACTGAGTTCAGGGCTCTTATTACTTTTCTTCCTTTGGTTATTCTGTCCCTAATTGTTTCCTCGTTTCGTCCTGTTGTTGTTAGTTTTACACCTAGGTATATGCATTCCTTACAGTTTTTAATTATTTTTCCCTCTAGATCTAAATTCCCAGGTGAATCTTCTGATCCTATACATATGTATTGTGTCTTCTCCGTGCTAACCTGTAGACCCCACTTTTGGTATTCTTCTATAAGTTTTCTAGACATGTACTCCAGATCTTCTTTTTCCTGTGCTACCACTACCTGGTCATCGGCATAGTGCAGTGTATACAAGGTGCTCTCCCCAATAGTTAGTCCCATTCCTTTACATTTTTTTTTCCAAACTCTTAGGGCTTCATCTATGTATATGTTGAACAGAGTTGGGGATAAACAACACCCTTGTCGCAAGCCTTTGGTTGTTTTGAAGCCGTCTGTCACCTTGTTACCTATTTTTATTTTTGCTGTTGTGTCTCTGTATAGTTCTTTTATAGCCTTTATTAGAGTGGTATTTATGCTCGTTCTTTCCAGAACCTCCCATAATTTTGAGACAGGTACTGTGTCATACGCTTTCTTCAAGTCTACCAATAGTAGGTGCACTTCTTGTGATCTTACGGTTCTCTTTTCGATTATTTGTGATAGACAGAAAATACTATCTATCGTCGATCGACCTGCTCTGAAGCCGTTTTGTTCCTCGGATTCGTATGGGTGATATTCTTCACAAATGATCTCCTTTATTATTTTTCCGTATAACCTACTGAGCGTACTAGTCACTGTAATGCCCCTATAATTATTGCAGTCTTCCTTATTTCCTTTCTTGTATATGGACGTGATCCATCCTTCTTTCCACGTTTGCGGTATTGGTTCTCCATTTAGATGTCTATTGATAATTTCTGTTAGGATATTAAACAGCCTATTTGTTCTTGCTTTTATTAATTCTGCAGGTATTCCCTCTGGACCAGGAGCGCGCCCATTTTTAAGTAGTGTTATAGCTTTCTTTGTTTTTTCTACGTTGATTTTTATTGGTTCACCTGTAATCCGTATGTCTTCAGCCGGCATGTTACTATATTCAGATCTCTGTTCTCTGAGTAATGAGCGGTAATAGTCTTGCCATTTATTTGGTGATATGGTGCCTATTGGGATATTTTCTTTTCTGCCAGATCTAACATTATCTATAAATCTCCACGATTCCCTGGATTGGCGTCCTCCTAAATAGGTATCCAATTCCTTGCATTTATTTTCCCAGCTGAGGTTTTTGGCCTCTATCGCAGCGGTTTTAAATTTTGATACAGCTTCACTATATTGTTCCTTATGTTCTGCTTTTTTAGTGCTTAGCCAGGTATGATACAATCGTTGTTTTTGTTCTTTTAAATTTTGCAGTTGTTCAGTCCACCAATAATTTCGTGTTCTCTTTTTCATTTCTTTATATCCTAAGGCTTCTTTGGCTGCTTTGTGTATGCTGTCAATTACTACTTTGGTAAGATTGTCTGTTGGTTCTTGTTCGTACTCCTGTGGGAGGTTTTGGTCCAGTCTTTGTTGGTATAATAATTTTGTGCTCTCGTTCATAAGGCTTTCTATATTATAGTTTGGTATATCTATATCTGTTAAATCTTTACTGTTTTGCAGTTGATTCTTTTGTTTGTTGTCCCTGATTATTGGCATTATTAACTTAGCTTTTTTATCAGATGATGGTCACTTCCACATTCTGCGGATCGATATACTCTGACATTGTGCACTTTTATCTTCGTTTTTTGTTTCATTATAAGATAGTCGATTATTGATCTTAGATTTCTAGTTATTTGCGTTCATGTATATGTGTGTATTTCCTTATGTTTAAAATACCCATTCATTATTCTTAGTAAGTTATGTTGACAGACATCTATCAACCTGGAGCCATTATCATTCCTGGTATTTTCACCGTAGGGCCCTATTATCTCATGCTTCGTTTCTTTGCCAGTTCTAGCATTTAGGTCTCCCAGTATTATGATTTCTCGATCGTTACCTGTCTGAGATATTAGCTCATTTAGCGTTTCATAATACTTTTCTTTTTCATCTACCCGTGCGTCTTCATTAGGTCCATAAGTAGCAATTATTGTTATTTTGCAGCCTTTTAAATTGACATTAACTTTTATTGTTCTATCGCTTATTGCTTCCCAGCTGGAGACGTTCTTCTTATACTTCTCATGTATAAGGAGCGATATACCCCTTTTTGCATGTTCTTCTTTGTTAACGCCGCTGTATATGTGGATATATTCCCCGAGTGTTTGTGTACCTTGTCCTTTTTTCTTTGTTTCAGAGAGAGCAATAAAGTCCAGTTTATGTTTTTTAATTTCTTGTAAAATGTCATCTACCTTCGTTCTAATTCCCTGTATATTCCATGTTCCACAAATCATAGTCCGTTTTCGTTGCCATTGTCGTTTTCCATTTTGATCATCCATATTCCGAGGCCTAGTTTTCGGATTTTTAGCCAAAAGAAGTTTTTTCCAAGTGATAGGGGGCTGGCCTATCGACTTGACCCTCCTCCTTTACCCGGGCTTGGGACCGGCAGTTGTGTCCAGCGGGCTACTCAATCCACCACACCGAAACACACCAGGCGGAGTTGAAAATAAAAAAATTTTTTTCCAAAGTTTTCCGTTTTCTTCTTTGGGCCAGTTACTTCTGGGTTCATCGTTTTCTCGAGTCAAGTAAAGCACAGGGGTTTAGATATAAACATAACACTGTTGATTTGACCCAATAGATAAAAATATGTTAAGTTGATCTTTCTGACTATTCCATCGATCTAGCCTTCCCTATGCACCGTTAATGAATGTTTGTGTCAAGGTGTCATCAGTTTTGAGGATAGCGAAGTTTTGTGATAAGATAATTTTAGTTTTTATGTTAATTATTGCAATGAACTTGGAAGTGATATCATTTTGAAAGGTCTACCACAAGCCCATTTAAAAATGGAACTCTCGCTGAAGAATATTAATATCTAGTTGCGCTTAGACAGAACTTTTAATGTTGAGAATAAGATGAGATCAAGAAAAATTCTCATTACTGAGGACGACTCGCACATATTTTAAGCGTGCTTCAGACACCACGTGGCTCTAGCTCAAAATTGTAGTAGGAATTTTATGAGAACTATCCATATCTGTCTCCGTATGAAAAGTATTACCGTCAACACAGGGATGTGACTTTTATATCATACTATGTTCATAAATGCGGCAAAGTAATGATTTTTCGTGACCCTTGGAAAACCCATACAGGATCAATCGTTCGAATATATTAATAAATTTTTTTAGATGGATCATTTTATATGTGTGAATAGACTTTTATGATCTCTTTTGGCGTCTTTCCATTTCTATTAAAACTGAACAGTTAATAATTTATACATTGTTGTATTTTGTAAAAAATAATTATTTTGAAAATTAAACTAAAAATCAACAATTATGTATGTCAGACCAATTATTTTGATTTCTCCGACCAAATCAAAATATTTTTACAGTTATGTGAGAGTTTACAGATCAAATTGGTGTGAAAAGAACTCAGCGGCCCCTTTTATTCTTTAACCCAAAGTTTCTTGAAATGGAAACACTCCCAACATCCTTCATCATTAAAAACTCTTTCAAGTTGCCGTTGCGACGCTGCGTCGTTGTGTTTTTATGTAACAACAAGAAAAAACTTTGTTATATATATTAACTACAGGCCTTTCGCAGTAAAAACTGACATAACCTTAAAGTTTTCGCTGCTACCATTAAAAATTTTAGTTGAATGAATCACAAAAATCAAAATTCTGTCTGTTGTTATCTATTTGACATAAAAGTAGAAATAGATTCATGAGAAATTGGGTAGAATTTTTCATTTGCCGTTATTCAAGAATTCGATTTCATATAAAGTATCAAATTTTTATTCTGAAATTATATTATCATGCTCATTCAAATACACGACATGTGAAAGATACGATTATTCCCTCTTTTCCAATGTAATTACTGAACACACTGTTCACACCACCACTATACCAACACTCACAATTACACTGTCTGAAATGCGTTTCCATAGCCAAGTTATCGTTTTCAGAGACTGAAGGTAAACTAAAATCTCATGAAATATGACGTAGAACGGACTTGCATCTGAAGGAAGTTAGGAAGGGAAATGAATGGTTTGTTGAAGATTGCAGACAAGCTTTGAGAATAAGAAATAAGGCAACTCATAACTAGAACTTAACAGAAATTACAAAAAATCTGTTTACTATTTGAAAAGACAGCAAAAAGATATGGCCTACGTGTCAACGAACCTAAGACCAAGTATATGAAAACAGGTAACGACTTTTCAAGTGACAACTAATTGAAAATCATAACAGAACAAAACAAGGAGTTTCGGTTCGATAAAATACAAGAGTTTAAGTACCTGTGACTGACGGTAACAAGTAAAGGGGACGAAATTAAAGAATCGACAAGAGATTGGCAAGAAGTAATTAAACAGATGGAGCTCTAGGAAACCTATCAAGGATAGTGAAGCTAAGAGTTTACAGGACAGTTTTATAACTTAGTCTGTTATATGGTAGTGAATGCTGGGTCATGAATAAGAAAAAGGAAAATAGGCTAAATGCATGGGACAGAAGAGTGTTAAGAAAAATTTTTTGGAGGTATACGAGTGGAACAAGTTGAATGGAGAAGAGAAACGAATGCAAAGATTAAAATGTTATATGGTCAGGCAGAGATCGGCTATATAGAAAGAGGAAAAAGCGTTGGTTAGAGCATATAGCCGGAATGGAAGAAAATATGTAGGTGAAAAGATCATTAACAAGTAGAGAGGGCGCAAAAAGAAGAAGAGGGCTTCCATCTAGAAAATGGCTAGATGCATGTAAGGAAGACCTCAGAAGCTAGGGATTCCGAACTGGCGCAATGTAGCCGTGAACAAAAGGAGTTGGAGAAAAGCCAAAGTTTTAT
The DNA here is from genome assembly GCF_026230105.1 of Diorhabda sublineata. Taxonomy (NCBI): domain Eukaryota; kingdom Metazoa; phylum Arthropoda; class Insecta; order Coleoptera; family Chrysomelidae; genus Diorhabda; species Diorhabda sublineata. The sequence continues at coordinate 19,595,602 of NC_079476.1, forward strand.
TGAACTCCGAAAAATGTAATACCTGTATGAATCTTTCATTAAATAAGAAAAACCTTGAGCTCGAACAAACTATCCTGAGAGATTCATTTGAACTTTTAGTTGTTTTTAGTGATATATGAAATGCTTGATGATGAATTTCATTATGCCATTCATATATGCGCTAATTTGGTAGTAATAATTTGATTTCTTGTTTTCTTAGAACATAATTTTTCATTTGTTTCAAATCATTAAAAATATTTTAAATCTCTCAAACTTTTCAGAAATAATTGCCGAGACTGTATACGTGTGAATTATCGCAAAAATTCGATTAGATTTTTTTGGAATAACAATCACCTAAAGAATTCACTTAATTCCTATTACACCCCGACTACACCCGTCAAGTGAAATATGGGACAATTCCTCTCAATTTCTGGAAAGTGGAAGGGAAGAACGAAGGTTGGTCTCCCCTTCTATTTCTTTTCAATTACTTCAAAGATTACCTTCTGAAAAGTTGAGAAGCTGAGCGGAAATTACATAACATATTTAAATTACATAAATGAAGAGTATTTTTTGAAGGATTTATACAATTCAAACGACGGCGGTTCAATGAAATAATATCGAAATGCCATACTACGTCATTTAGTTTGTGTTTAATATTCCTTGACAGCAGATCATGGTTTGATGAGAAAAGTCATCAGAATTCAAGGCTAGAGCTGGATAATATAGGAATCCTGCACGTACAATTGCAATAGTAAAAAGGGTTTTATTGAATTGAGGACTCCGCACCCGAAACCTTTGAAAATATTAACAAAAAGAAATTGGCATATGAAAGATTGATAGTGCTAGAGGTTAAGGGAACCATGGTTATCTCACATGGCTCAAATATTGTAAAATCACTTAGGTTTGGGAACGGTAGGTACAGCGTTTGGTCTTAAAAAACCCCATAGCAATCGTGTTCAACTTTGTAGGAGCATTTGGTGTTGTTCAATCGCAATATAGATGAGTTTTTTTATCGTTTCGTAATCTCGTATTTACCATAACACATTATTGACAAAACAGTTCACATAAAACGAAATGATATGAGTTTTGGAATTTCATTATTACCTAGATTTTGAATTATTTACTAAACTAATATGAAAATTAAATATTAATGATAACAATTTGCTGTTTTGTTACTAAATCACAGAATCATTTTATTACGTCATAATAACTAAATAAATAAACTATCAATTGTCATCGTAGATACGTTAATAAAGTAAGCTGGATTAAAGAAGGATTTCATTTAAAAATTCCACGAGTTGACCTATAATTGAGATATCCCATTATACTAATTCGCATTCCTACGTAATTACATTCATTAAATTTTCAAGGACAAGACATATAAAAATACTCTTATCAGCATTATCAACAATCATGTTTATTCGCCGAAATAGCTCAGTTGGGAGAGCGTTAGACTGAAGATCTAAAGGTCCCTGGTTCGATCCCGGGTTTCGGCAACGTTTTTTGTTGCTTGAAAACCACAATATTTAAAATTGGAATTATTGAATGTTATAGTGTGGTGGTTGAGTATATCTCACTACATTTGTTTTTTATTTATCTAAAATGCTAGAGATAATTTTAAATGTAAGCAAAGGCAATTTCAATATAAAGTATCTGTGGTGATTTTAATTCACCATTCAACATTTTATCGAGTTAATAGGAAGTATATGACAGGAGATTACTTAATACCAAAATCTTTATTCGACTATTTTTAATGATAAAACCAACAAACGCAGTAGATAAAAAATAGTATACGCGTACAGTATGTATTCTCAAACACATTTTAAGAGCGAGTTGCCTCTTCAATGAAGGTCGCACTTGCCTGACTAGATTTGTGTAAGCTGTTTTATCATTTCGATCACAAATCGACTTGAATCTCCCTGATCTTAATGTAACGTTATCCACTTAAAACTGTTTGAAACATATGTTCTAGATTCGTTGTTAGGGACCTAAGAGAATGCTTGATGTCTATAGTCGGAAATACTCGAATATACAGGGAGTAATTCATTAGTTCAAATAGTGATTCTTTTTTTTTATATGTTGCGATATTTTTTACAAACTTAATGAATATAGAGAAATAAAGATATGATTTCGTCATTGATTTTGATAACGTCAATTCATTATTATTTTGATAGCTATTTTATATATGTACATAACTGACAAATATCAAGATAATTTAATTACAAGATAATAAGAAGTGACAAAACTCTAAAAAGAACGATTTAAATAATTGAATCCAATTATATCAATCAACATGGGAAAAAACTGATTTTATATTCGTGCTTTTAGCTTCTCAACATTTAATATCAACATAATTAAGTTTATATATCAAAAGTGACCAAACCTAACAATTATAAATATAATACGAGAATGGTCCCAGAAGTACCTGGTCTGACCTAGAGATGGCGGTAGTTGCTGGAAAAATATCACTGTATTAGAAAGGACACAATCTAACCGGCATATGCAAGTTTGAAGACACCACGTTGCTTAGTATTTATTCGGCAGCCATCACTAGTGAATTTGTAAACATGAAAAAAAAAATTGGTCATTGCTATGTGATACGATACTTTTATTTGAAAGGCGTTAGCCCAAACAATATAAAAGCTGAACCAGATGCTACTGTGGGTGATACTACTTCTTCGTGTAATGAAGTGACGACTCCAGGAATGTGAAGTACATCGCATATTAAATTAAAATTCAGACATGAGAGAGCTGTGCGCAAAAAAAGGAAGAACTGGCTCCAAAGAAGGCAAAGACCGTTCCGTTTTCAGGCAAGATTATGGTTCGTCGGTTAATTGGGATGCAATTTTGAAAAACGAATAATTATCGACGGCTAGTATTATGCGCACTTATTGCAATGTTTGAGCGAAGAAATCAAGCAAAATCGGCCGCATTTGGCTAAGAAGTGTTGTTCCATCAAGCCTATTCCCCATATTTAGCCCATCTGTTACCAGACTTGAAAAAATGGGTCGATAGTCAACATCAAATCAAAATATTTTTTTCTAAAATTATTGTGTTTTTTTTGTTGGGTCAAGTACTCCTGGGACAATCCTCGTGAAAAATACAGGAAGAAATATGAGAATGTTACAGACCCAAATAGGAGGATTCCGAATAGAAGGAAATCTCGAAACATTCAACTACGGAACCCTCGAGAACATGGAATCCCATAAAAACACTCTAAACAAAAGTATAGGGACAAAATCAAACAAACAAAACAACAATAGCACAATTAGAGGATCTAAACCCCTTCATCACATCAAGCCATAGTTAAAGTTGACCAACAATACAAATACCTATACGATTCTTCTTTTTTCCTCTGAGATTGAAACTCTCGATTTACGGGAGGCCTAGGGAGATTGCATGACATGCGTACATACCCCAACTTCGGCCTCTTGCCAACCATATGTTTCATTAAGTAGTCGATTCGATCAAATCTGTCTTCGTTCTCGTTATTTGAACTTGGTTGTATCCCGTGGCTGCTTTGCAGCACTCAATGTGTCGACAATTTTTTTAGGATGGGCTAAGCAAGGCGTCCTCTGCATGCGGAAGTCAAGTAAGCTAAGATGCAAAACATTATATCGTATCACTGATGGATAAGCATATCGAACGTTGTGCTGCCGGTTCTTCAGATGCGATTGGTACAAGTGTAGATTGTACTTTCGTCATCAGCAGCTGAGATTTTTATTCTTAAAACATAGAAAAACAAAAATTGCTGAAATTGCAGTGGATCATCTGCATCATCACTTTCTAACCTCACTTTTAGTTTCCAATTTTGCTCTAAGTTATTATTATTATTATTTTCCTTTTCATAATTTATTAACATAATCTACAAGTTCTCGTTCCTCGCGACGGATTAATATATCAATACAAATAATAATTCCTAATATTACACCATTCTTATTTTGAGAAATATATAAAAAATAAATAATATAGACTCTAGAAAAGAATCATCAAAGTTCTTGCAAAGTATTCCGAAAATTCCCTTGATGTATTTTTTAAAAGTGAATGGAGCTGTAAATTTAGTAAACCAATCGAAAAAGTGGAAACTTTGAAATAAATTAAGTATAAGTCATAATAAAACCATGTTTTATTCATGCTCATCCTATCTAGCAAAAGCCGTCGGGACATATTTTGTTTCAGAAAATGTCCATTAAAACGTATAACAGTACTTCTTCCTGACTAAGTGAAATTTTAATATGGCAGCTGCTGTTGGGAAAATATGAAGATGAGAAAATGTAGCAGTAACTGTTACGATATATATACTACCGGTCAAAAGTTTTTGCCCACCTTCAAGTTTACCTGATACACAACAAATAAAACAATACGATTGATATTTATGTTTTACAAAACAAAGTAATAATAAGAATTGGAAGTAGAACACTGTTTTCTGAATTCCCTATCCAATTTGTTCCTTAGCAACTCAATAGGATTGAGATCGGGCAACTTTGACGGCCGAATCATTACTTTCAGTACATTTTTCCTTTCCAATTCTTCGAGGAATACTTGGATCGTTGTCATGATGGAAGATAAATTTTCTGCCGATCAGGCGTTGGCCAAAATATACTACATTTTCCAGTAATATCTTTAGCTCTCTCTCTGCAATTTTCACCAGGTCTCTATTCACCATTCCTCCAAAATATCCCCAAACCATCATAGCCTCCGCCGTGTTTACAATCGGGATTACACATGAATCTAACATCCGTTCTTCTCATAGACCCAAAAACCTCAAGCTTTAGCTTATCCCCCCATAAAACTCTCTCCTCCTCTCTCTTCTCCCATTCTTCAAGCGTCTAATTTTCATATTCTTCAGCTCACTATAACCGCTTAATTTTATTGTTACGTTTTTTAAGGAGTTTCTTCACCGCTATCCTTCCAAAAAGATCAGATTCCCTTAATACTAGAAGTACACAAAGGGAAATTTCTAAATTCATTGATCTGAGCTGCTGTCTCTGGGTTAGTGAATCGTCGGTCACGTTGACTGATTAATCCAAAACGTTTATCTTCAGAGGTTCTGGTTTTCGAGGCTACCTTGAACATTTTCTATCGCCAAAGCAAAGCAAAACTGTACGTCGAGGTATTTTTAATTTAATGGCAATGGTAAGGTTACTTTCAAATTCAATTAATCATTGGAAAACCAAATAGCTTAAATATATTTAAAGTGGTATCAACAGATAAAAAGTATAGCACTTAAAAACAAAAGACATAAGAAAAGCAGACCCAGGAATAAGAGGAGGTAAAACAATACGAAAAATGGACGAAATAGCAAAGGACCGAAAGGAGTAGAAAAAATTAAGAAAAGGAGAGTGAAAACTAAAACCCCTAAAACCAATATATGTATATTATGTTTGGAATGGTCAGGATTATCAGCTAGGTTCACAGGTCGAACTACGAGGGAATTTTGAAAATTCTCGACGTTTGAGGTCCCACTTTTAAACCATTATCAAGATAAAAATGGGGATAGGGTGGTTATTCGTTCATTGGTGAGAACTGATCCGTGGTCTCAATCTGCGTACTCCAAGCAACGAATCACCATGAATCACCTAGTTTTTGGTTGATTCCAAAGCCTTAATCTTCTTACTGTATAAAATTGAATAAACTGAATAATAAACTGAAACAAAAAAAATGAAGTAATTGAAATAGAAATAAAAATAATATGCTTACCGTCGAGAATCCCGTGAGCACTAACACTTTCACTGATGGTCTTGAGCTAAAGTTACCACCCCTTTCTTGATCATTTGAAATAATCCGAAATTGTTGTTTGCTGTTCAAGAACCTGGCTAATACCGCGACGAATATTGAATTGCATTTCCTCTGAAGAACGTGATGTCCATCGATCTTTCGGTTGATATCATCCCCAATAGCTCGTAATTGCAAGGTTGTAACCGCATCAGGTTTTTCAGAGGAAATGTGATTCAATATTTGTCGCGGTTTTACCCAGGAAGGTAGTTGTTTCCTCCTTGGATGTTATATCTGAAAAGTTATTCATCGTTTCATCGAAATTTGTGAAATAGAATTATACATTTTACTCAAATTGTTCAGGTATTTAAGTATATTGAATCATAAAATACTCCGGGTCTCCCTCCATCTCTATAAATTTTCTTTTATTCACTTGTTTCTCAAAACCCTCTCTGCTATGCCTTCCTAAATAATCGTGCGAAATGGTTTTTCCATTAGCTCTAAAGGGATACATATACACAACACGCAGATGGGTAAGTGTATTACAAAATATTTCGGAATATATAGGAGACGGCTTAAATTCTACAAATATTTTGAATATTATTCGGAAAAATCTGAATAATGTGTCTGGTATTCTAATATGATTACGTGAGATGGGTCTTATATTTCGGATATTCGTCGGTTATATAATTTATATGATGAAAATTTTATTGATAAAAATTTTTACGAAACATACAATTTTCTTCAGACTAGAATAACATACATACTAAATAGATTACACATAATTTGGAATATAATATTAGTATACAGAGTATGTCTAGTTGAAACTCATTTTTTTGTCTATTTTTTCTTATTTAAACAATTTCTCAAACTAATCTTAAATTATTCAATTCAAATTATTAAATGATTCAATAGGTACTATTTTTTCACAACCAAAGTATACACATGATCTCTTCATATATGAATAAATATTTAATGATCAGAGTCTGCAGTATTTACAACTCGATACTTTTCCACGCATTCAAACCACCCCAACTATTTGCCATCAATATTTTGTTAATAACTCCAAATATTATTTTTTATAATATCAGTGATCACCTTAAAAATTCTCCAGATATGTAATACAAAGTCAACATATGTAGTTCTTGATATTGTAATGTTTTTCTTCTTTATTTATACGATTTCTATTCGCAGGGTGAATTAATAAACATTGTCTCTTACGTTCCTAATTTATATGTACTACACTAACTTATAATAATTCACGTATCACTATCACTTAACTAACTTAAATAATTTATTCAAATTCTTCGATTACTATCTATTATAAATTGAACGAAATTGCGCTAGATAAACTCCTTTAGAATAATTCTCCAAAGATATAGAAATACAGAGAAACAAAACAAATAAATAAATAATCCTTCCTAGAAATTATTTAAAAAAACAATATAAATAAACCGCTTACTATAAAAAGTTATATAAAAACAGAGATCAAACGAATTCAGAGTATTTCATCAAAGGCGTTGACTTGCCGAATTTTAGTATTCTACTATATCCTAGCAGGACCGGCTCCAAATTTTATAATACGAATAATTCAATTACCACCCAGAAGAAATATTATTTTTTTATTTTCCCAATAAAAACAGAGCAATTTGAAAAATCTTCCTATATACAGTATGACCATGCCAAGTGTGGATATAAGAAGAAAATGGAAAGTGATTCGTAATATTTGGGAGAAGGATGCCTTTTTATATAGCACACTGTGGTGTCATAAATCTCAATGGTTCGGAGTGAATTTGTATTATCATTCTAGATGATCATTATTATGTTATTTCTTATACATTATATACATCGAAATACTGTGTACAATTGATCATTGCCAAAGTACCAGAATGATTCACTGGCCAAGGAGCTATTGTTCATTTAGTATTCAAATTTTCTAGAGAAAATATCAGTCAATTCAATGATTAAATTATAACTAAGACAAAAATCTGCACTAATTTCTTAAACATTCCAAATTTTGTACTTTAATTACCTCAAAAGCTTAAATAAACTCTTTATAAAATGTAACAAATTCTAAGAAATTCAACTGTTAATAGTTCAATATCGTTAATATTCGCTTAAATTATGGTTTATGCGGACAACAGACACTTAATAATAAATCAACACTCGTGACACCAAACATGCATAAAAAATATAGCTAATTGCAAAACACGGGGCCCATCTTTCAAACATAAATCATGGGTTGTATTCAAAGAGAGGCGTCTCCACAAATGAGATGTTGCGACGTGTAACTTCCGTTAATTAGTCACTTGATACGACACGTCGGTTGGGATGTACCAAAAACAAAAGAGTATTCAACATGCCTGTCACTGGTTATCTATAAGATATAAATAACAATGTGAAATTATATTCAGTGAAAATTAGAATCGATCAAATGAGCATAGTTTCATAACTTATTTACAGACATTACCTAGTATATTAGTATTAGCCTATTTAGCTTGTAAATAATAATAATATAAAATGGAAATACTGCATTGAGCACAGTAATACATTGTAAAAATATGTTCCAAATTTGTTCGAAGATTCTTCAAATATTGTACTCTTGTTGTGATACTGGGTACCTGGTATTTACAGCTGATCTATTAATCGCACTTCTCTTAGAAAGTTATGAATTTGGGATGGTTCTAGCTATCAAAGATCTATGTCTGTATTTTATACGCTTTCAAGGGTAGTACTCTGGAGTTCCGAAGTATCTCATGTGAGAATGTGGATAGAGGTTTCGTCCTCAGCGCATCTGTACGCTGCATTCTCTGCTAGCGTCTTCAGGTGTCCATTGAGGCAACACTGCAGACTTCTGTTAGTATTCGTAAGCTGCTCTCAATTAGGTTCATACATTCAGCAGATTTTTTTGGTTATATTTTCCCAGGTGTGTTTCTGTTTTTCTCAACGCTTGTAGATTGTCTCAGTAACTAGTTTTATCTCTATTCATCTTCTTTTCTAATAATTTCTCTATTGTTGCGTAACTGATATAACAAAAGGGTTCAGGTCCTATAAAGAGTTTGTTTCTACTTTAGCGAACCTTGCTCATTTCACTTGTCCAGGCATTTCCAAACTAGATCGGATAATATGACATTGGAGCTTATAGATCTAGTGGTGGCTTGAATGCCGGAATGGATTATGACCTTCTGTTTGCGATAATTCCTTTTCTAGATTGAAGTGGAGTGAGGCTATTGGACATAATATTATGGACACGGTCGTACATATGCAAGTCTTCGAGAAATTGTTTCTTGTGGTGTCCAGTACCCTAGTACTCCTAACGACTGCCCCATATATGATGATTGGTCTCACGGTTGACGTGTACATCCACAGTTAGCTCTTTACAAAGCATCTGCACACATCAGCGCTTTCGTGGCTTTAGTGATTATCTCCTTTTTATCTTTGTTCCATAGGAGTTGACTATCTAGGGTGGGTCCCAGATGTTTCACTTCTGTTTATCATTTTTTCTTAATAGTAAAGATAATTAGGAAGGTCTTATGTGGGTTGAAATTTAGTCTCACCGATAGACACAACCTCCTTGTGTAGTTGAGTCCTCTTGTTCTACTTTCATTTTTGCTGTTCTAGTGGATAGGAGTTATGTCATCCATCATCCTTATTTATAGTATTGTTAAAGGCACCTTCTTTTTCTAAGAAAGACCATATCACTTTTTTTTCTCGTCAGATCATTCAGAATTCTGTTTATCAATTGTACTAGTGCAGTATATTGCAGCAGTTATAGAAGTTATAGACACCTTTTTCCATTGTTTTAAGTAAAGACTGATTTCGGATGTGTGGTGTCCTTTTTTTCTATTTTTAGTATGAAGGTTACTATAGCCCTTCTTCAAGGTTCTGGTAGGTACTCCAGTTCTAGATCTCTTCACCTGAGGCTGATCAAGTGTGGCAGCAATTTCTTCCTGTCCTCTTTGAAGAAGAGCAGGCCGTCCTTGTCTGAATTCGCGTCAAGTTGTACTGTAGATTGATGTTATATGTGATGTCCCAATCATCTATCCTTGTATTCTTACTGAGTTCTGGATTGGTGAGTTGGCTCATTTTTTAGTACCGCTTTACTTGATGGGTGAGTCGGCTCATTTTTTAGTACCGCTTTACTTGATTTACTTCTTCCCATTACGAATGTCAGTGTATTCTCTACATTTTCGGCTTCCCCAGACAGTATTGTGAACGTTTGGATCGCTTCCTAGCAGTATTGGCAGCTCTTTCTTTGACAGTATTCCACTAGTCCTTACAGTTCTGGTAGCGCTACAGGCCTGTCTTCATGGAAGTATCAGGAGATTATGACAATGATACCTATTTTTCTTACTGGATATATACTCGAATTGGTTCGAGGTCATAGTTTCCTCATTCATTTATAAATGATAACCACAAATACGTTGAAGTGTTTCATGGCTCCAATAAGTCGTCTTAAGGTATATTTGGAAAAATCCTTACTAATATTATAAATGTGAATGTAAGTTTGTTTGTTACGCTTTCACGTGAAAACTACTTCACCAATCATCATGAAACTTTGTACATATATTCTTGGAGTTATTAGAAATAACATAGGATACTTTTTATAAAAAAATTTTTTTTACGAAATATAGGAAGAATATTTGTCCAAAATCTCAAAATGTTGCATTGTATTACCGACGATCACATCAATATTCAATCCAATTGACTTCAGTTTCAGCTGTTTGGAATTTTTCTTCATTTATTATTTGTTTCGGTCATTATATATGCAATATAGAACCATTTGAATTTTTGAAGTTAGGTGTCATTTTTGTGGTGCTACTCATTATTTTAGATGTTATTCTTTGGTTTTAATTCTTACTCTATTCTTCTTTAAAAATGCCTCGGAAGCAAAAGCCTCATGCAGCAGAAATTGTATGAAATAAAGAATCTTCGGTTCACGCAGAGATGAGAAGATAACAGCAAGCACAAAGTGTTTTGAGAGCAGCTGAAACTCCTATTCAGGCACGAGTGCGTTCAGAAAGACAAGCTAAGCTGCAGGCAGCAAAAAGAGCGATATAAACGCCAAAACATTCGCAAGAGAAAAAAATTCATAATGCAGAAATACAGACCACGCGGCATCGAAATTTCATGCCTAATGATTGGTCGGTATTTAATGGTACCAGGATTCAATATGATCATTCAATTTAATATCGTAATCATCCTTTGATTGTTATTGATATGAATAAATAATGTCACTAGTACAATGCTTTCAAATGGAAAGATGAAACTGTTGGAATGTGCTGTTCCAGTGGTAAAGTTTCACTTCTATTACTTAGTGAACCAGAAGAGCTTTTAAAAACTTAATTGTTAAGTGTTGATGATAATTCAAAGCAATTTTGAAGCAAAATAAGAAAGTTTAACTCTTGTTTTTAATCATATGGATTCATTTCTTTTGTAATGATCTCTTTTCCTTATTTAATGGCTCCAATGCGAGCGAAGCCGCGGGTTAAAGCTAGTTCATAATATTTATATGGTCAGTATAATTTAATCGATCTAATGAAATCCCTAAACATCATCACTTACATTTCTTACTAAATAGCAACGATTTTTAAGCGAAACACCTTCGACAAAAGTATTAATCATGATTTTTGCATACAAAATTATGAAATATGAGAATATTTTAGAAAAATTATTCGATAAATATTCATATCCTATCTCAATGAAGTACTATTTTTAGTCACATATCCAAAAATTTCGGTGCGTACAAAAATAATCTACGCCACTGTCATTCGTATTTTTGCACATTGAATCGATATGGAAATGTGCAGTACATTTCTCCATTCTAGTCGGGTAGTAGCAACAGTTTTCAACTTTCACACTTGATAAAGTGAATGAGATATACATAAAATATAAGAATGCCGTTAGATATATCATTCCCTTTAAAAAATTGTCAGTTTTTGCTCTTCCAATGTTATCAGCTCAGGAAAGAAAGGTTTATTGGATGATATAAAACAGAATAAATGACGCAATGGGTACGGTCTTTGTAATATTTTTATGGTTTGCGTATGTCATTCAATGCGGATTTTCCACGAGCATTGTATAGATAGCACCAATGTATACCTTGTGGAATTATGTCTATCATTGTATCCGTTTGTATACATTTGATGAGTTAATTGATTGAAGGAAGAAGGTAGCACAACTAGCTTTTGATATCATATAGAAATATATATAAATAATAACATCATAATCGCAAAGAAAATAAGAAATACTTGGTAATTAATAATACTGCAATGGTGTGTATAATAATATAAAGGGGAATCCAACATTATTTCTTTTTGAGACAAAGGGGAAAAAGTTTAACTTCTGTATACAGTAAATTGATTAAATGAAGTTTACTTCTTTTTTCTTCTTCACGAAACCATTTAGTTTTCAGATTGAACTTCTGAATCGCATTGTAGTCGTTTTCCCGAAGCTCATCTATTTTTCGCTTATTCTTAATTTGCCTCCGTTATTTCCCAAAATTTGAACAATTTGACCCAGTCCGTTTTCTTCTTTTATTCTGTAATTCTAAACATTTTCTTCTTTTGATTTTTCAATTTTTGATTCTTCGTTATAATCCAAATTTATTTATTATTGTTTTCTATTCAGTTCAACAATTTATTGCCTCATTTATTAGGGTTCTCGCTGATGCATGAATGAATTTCTACCAATTTTACATTTTTAAATATGTGATCATTCACTAAATTCTTCCTTTATTATTTTATTCTTGTACTTCTCTTGCTTTTCTTCTTATTATTATTATTCCTGCTAATTGGGTTGCTTGGAGATTCTTCTGAAGAAAGTACTATCAATATATTCAATTTTGGCATGGATTTTCTTTAAGGTCCTTGATCGGTTCGATTAATCTTCTAATTTATAAGTATCCATTATCTCTCCCTACAACATTATGTTTTCTAAGGTCATTTTTTGCTATTATAATTACTGCTTTTACAATATTTATCACATATTTCTTAGATGTTCGTTGATATGGTATGAACGCATATCTTTACTTTATATCACTTTCATATACTATTCATTATATTTCATCATCCCAATGGTTTTATATTTTCTTACATTTACATATACATTTATATACATATATACATGATATGCCTGCATCTGTGCTTTTTCAGTAAATCAATTGGCCAAAATATTTTATCAATCACGTTTTTCATTGTTAACTAAAGAGGTTCTTGTCACATGTCTATTTTATTCTCGTATGCCTAGGAATAGCGTACAAAAATGTTTTCTGTTATTTTTATATTCTCTCATCATTCACAATAACTTAATTTTCAAAAATTTGATGTCATTCATAAACTAACCTATAAAAAATAACAACCATTACTGCAACAATCATAATCGATAACCTTGATATTTCTATCAAGCGTCAATAGGAATATTGCTTTTTGACATCAATGACTTTTTAAAAGATATAACATAATTAAAAACGCCGCAAATCTTAACTAATTAATATTGTACTTGATCATAATTTCAATCAATTTCAATAAATAAATCTCGGAAATATATTAGAAATAGTACACTTTACCACAATCACACTACGAAATCGTTTAATATATCGTGATAAATCGTCTTGATTTTAGGTCTCTTTTTTATGAAAATCAGTTTAAAATAACATGTCAAAATTGACGTTTCGACTCACTTTACTCTTTATCAAAATATTTGATATTCATAATATTTCACCTTGTTAACTACTAAATATTACCTACCGCATGACTGCAAATTCTATATTAGAAAACCTTAAAATGGCAACACCGCATTCGTCTCGTAATTTTAGCTGCTCTTGATAAATGGTCCAGCAGGCCGATAAAACAGCGAGCACGCCCAAACTCTTGCTTGATAACTTCTACAACTTTTTTACTTGTTATACTTTTCAAAAGTTCGGAACGGTCGAACGGCAGAAACAAGACCGTATAAAAATAGCTCTGGAACATTCGTAGTTTTATCTCTATAGAATGTTAGCTGCGTACTGTTTAGAATATAGGCCAGTTCCAAATTTTCATACAAAAAATTTTACTAAATGTTGCTAACTAATTTCAAGATATATTTATGTGAGTAATGACTATTTGATACTCGGATTCATTGGGTATTGAACTTATTATATGGATATATACTATTTTGAGGAAATAATATTTTCTCTGCCGTATAAAAAGAGGAAACTTCACTTAGTTTGTCTACAGCATATTTTTCAAAAATTCGAATTGCCGGTGTTGATTAACGCTCTATATCAAATAACTGGCACAGACTATTAATAGAATCTCGGCTTTGATCTATAATTTCAAAGTTTTCTCTTTCCATCCATTTTTAACTCATGGCATAATATTTTAATCAGGAGTTTTTCTGAGAATATTGGCAAAAAATTGAAATGCCAGTAAATTCATCATCAAATTTAAGAAATATTTATGGTCTGAATCTTCTATTTATCTGGTTTATCAATTAAAATTAAATGAATTCAAATCTTCTTAAAAGTGAAATTTTCATTTTATTTTACAGTTGCTCTTACAAATAACCTCACCGAAGATGATCTTCAGAGATACTACCTTGTTCCGGACATTTTACCTACTACCACGGCACCGGGAGTACCTAGTGGAGAAAGTACTCATGCAAGAAAAGAAGTCACTCCAGCAACCAGCCCGACTTCTAGTACACAAGCTTATATTGGACTCATCACCGGAGCGTTAGCTATGATTATTCTGTTATTAGCTTGTACCGTATTTCTAATGATTAGAAGAGGAAGAAAAAAGGTAAAAGCATTTTTAGAAAATAAATAATGAATACAATGATACTTGAAATTTCATAGAAAATTTGTATGTGTATGAATATACCGCTATAGTCCTTGAAGAACCTTGCCTCCATTCATCTTGATGTTATACTTTTCTCCGCCAGTTTAGGACGTCTAGCTCTTTCAGGTCCTATTCTACGTCATTCTGCCATCTTATGCGTGGTCGTCCTGGTAGTTTTCGGTTTTCCGGCTTTTACCGGTCTCCAAGTTTGACTCCTCGAACCTCCAACATCCGTTCAACGTGATCAAGTCATCTTTGACTCGCACTCTTGATCGTTACCAAGCTGGGCACTCCACATAGGGCGTAAGTCTCAGTGTTAGTACGAATGCGACATTCTTTCTGGTCTCTAGCAGTCATTGCCCAGATTTCAGAAGCACACATCACAACTACCCTTACTATTGTACGGCATAACCTCTCTTTTAAGCGCCTGCTGAGTAGGCGGGTTTCGGCACCTTCTGAGCACTCTAAATTCCTTGTTTCCAGTATCACTCTCTCCTGTATCTCCAGTGCAGACTCGTTATTTTCAGATGAGAGAGCCCAGGTGTAGTTATCAACAAATAACACTGCCGTGTCCACGTGGTCTGGTCTGCCAGACATAAATATATACTTCGTTTTAACTTCGTTCACACAAGTCCTACAGGATTGGATTCTTCAATGAATGTCCGAAAGTCCTTTCTAAGCTGTATATCGCTTCTGCTTAGTAGATCAACATCGTCTACGTTCTACCTTAATCGATTGAGTAGGGCTCCTCCCGGGTTGGTCTGCAGCCTCTTATATATTCTTTCCAAGGTCAGGTTGAACAGAATATAAGAAAGAGTATTCCCTTGCTTCAGATCTCTTCTGATGTGGTACCTTTATAAAATGCTGAGTATACTTGGTGTACCAGACAGACAATAAGACTAGTGGTCAAATGTATGAATAAATCATGGATGTATTGCAATAATAACTTATCTGTAAAGCATTAAACTCAACCTGATAGCACAATTATCAATTATCTGCTAGTTTCTCCATTTGTATAATTCTATTTTGCTTTTGTGTACCTTCATCATTGAAAATTCTTTATTTTGTACATTGGATTTGACTTTTTTGTTTGTCTCATTCAATTGACTTCCCTATTCAAATGAATTTTTCTTTTTTTTTTTCATGTCTATATCATTTAGATCTATAGTTTCATAGTTTTCTTTATGAATCAACCATATTTTGCTTTCCATTTTCGTTGGATATATTATTCACATTACGTTACCCAGTAGCAGCATCAAATTAATAAAATATGGCAATTTCCTTCTCCCAATCTCCATGAAATAAATTATTCAGAAATTCAGGGAACAAATTACTGAATTAACCATTTTAATATGTATATACCTGTGGTAAACATTAGGCACATATATATTTACGTAGGCGTAAATTAAATTTACTGCTGCAGTAGGGTCATTCTTCTACTGTTCTACATTGAATTTTGAATGAACAGAATCACAAAAAATAATGAAATCGATCGTTTCTCCATATATTCGCTAGGGTAAATTGCCGATCAGTGCTTCGTTGTTAAAATATTCAACGAACGAAAGGCGCGTACCAACTTGCAAAATATAAAACAGCCTTAGAATTTGAGAAATATTTTCCTGTGAAGTATCTTCATATATTTATATATATGTATATTGGTTCACAAAATTCTTCCTAATTCTGTTTATTATTCAATTTACATTCTATATACTATAAACAAGTATTTTCGAGGGTTCACGACCTCTGCTCTAACAAAAATAGTCGTCTGGAAAAGGTAGTCGTCTGATGATTAGACATATGGGAAATTTGAAATTTGTACCATTGTAAAAGCTCAAGAATGGATAAAACAAATCCTTCCTTACAATTTAAATAGTTCACATATTGAATTACTGGACATAAATAAATACAAAAATGTCTCAAAGAATGCAATGGTTTTCTGTCCTCTCTACCACTGCGACTTCAACTTAATATATATAATAATTTAAGCTCAAGTAAAATAAGATGTGGTAGACAAGAAAAAAACATTGGAAATGATGGATATGCATGAACCATTCAAATAGTTACTACTGAAGATTAGAAGATTTGATGCTAAGATAACCGGATAGAATAAAATATTGAATTCGTCATTATCAACGTTACTGATGAAAACATTGGTAGTGAAAGTAGATAGATCGAATATAATGATGAAGGTTAGATAGATATGTCTTGTTCTGGTTCACTCTTCGAGTTTTCTCTCACGATATAGGAACAAATTGAACTATACAGTGTCAAAAAATGTTTGATTCATTATAGGCAGTTTCGGGGTAGTTTAGCCATCATCAGTACAAGCTGAATGATTATTGATACTATGAAAATTATATTCACAAAACTTTGTTAACAAACATAGATTAAAAAAGATGAGTTGTCAATTACTATTCTACTTTCATTTAGATTGATGGATGAGGCAATCACATTTATAAAGGAAGTAGTGCAAAGAATGTGATGAACCCTCCGACACTTAATATAAATATTTTCTTTTATCAAAGATGTTTTGATTTTACTGTATAAAACAAAAATATTCAAATTTCAATGAAAGTACCGCGAATCCAGCAATGAATCACAAAATAGATACCAATCATCCAAATTCACAGAACATCAACAAATACTGCATTTTATAAAATGCGTTCCAGTACTCGCTGCAATTTCTATTTTATATTTTTTGTCAACTGAAAATACCCATGAATTTCATTTGAATCTGATATACTTTTTTTATTTTAGCTCTATACAAAGCCTGTTGTGTATAGGATTGTTACTGCATATGTCAAAAATACTACGTTTGAACTTGTAATTATTGTGGGCAAACGCAAATAACATGGAATACTGAAATACTTGGAAAATGATATTATAGAAATTATGAAAGTTTTTTCATGAAAAAACTCGCTTTTCTCGTTAATGTGATACTATTATTGCGGATATTTGATGCTAAATGCTAAATACATTTGAAGTACGATCCTATTACTTTTATACTGATAATCATATTTTACTGAGGCTCCTATTTCAAATGAGCATTTAACTCTTGGAAGCTAAAAAAAAATATTTTTTCATTGTAAATGAATTAAGCTGTAGATTGGAACGTTTTAGTACTTTACTCATATTTATATTTTTCGTCAAACCTTGTATACTACTGAAAAAGTATATTTGATGATTGTGTTTCAGCTTATATTTTAGAACAATAGATCTTATATGGATTATTATGCTTTCCTAAAATTATATTCTTATATATTTTAAATCGCCCTTTCGTAGTGAAAATGTTTCAAATTTAAACAGTGTACTATTTCTAATATCTTTTCGAGCTTTCGAATACTTATGTATTCATATTCATTCCAGTCCCCGATGATGAATACATAAATAGGTGAGGATAGGATGGTAGAGAAGGGATTCGATTCCGTGGTCTCAATCTACCACTCCAAGCAACGAATCCCCCCTTTTGTTTAATTCCAAGACCTCAATCTGCCTACTCCATGGAATTTCGCCGAGGAAATGGAAAGTTGAAATAAAGAAAAATATAAAATGATTAAAATAGAAATAAAAAATATTGCGTCAACGGTGTTCTTGATAGTAAGATTATTATTCTTATTTCTATTTTAATCATTCTATATTTTTTTGTTTCAGCTTCCCATTTCCTCAGTGAAATTCCAAAGAGTAGGAATATTGAGGCCTTGGAATCCACCATGTAGCTTTAGGTCTTGCCTTTTTTGTTGTTGTATGATTTTGCCTCCTATACTCTCTTCACTGGTCTTGAAGATTCCATTTTTGTAAATTACTCCAGCAACTGCCTTTGCTCAATGAATGACATAACTTCCAGATATTGTCGTATTCGGACATTTGTTAATTTATCCTTATTCTCATACGCCTTAAATATTTTATCTCTGCAACTTGCAACACACTTTTTTTTCTATTTTTTATGTTTTAAAAACATTTAGTTCCGTCTTTCTCGAGACTTCTTTTTCATTTATCAGGCAGTTACGTATATTATGCAATATATATTTAAGGCATGTACATACTGTTTTAATCCTATGTCCTCCTATTTATATGTAAAATGTTTATTGTTTAAATACTATTACTGCGTATTCTCATACCATACTGCTGTAGTATATTGCTCCAAACCAAATATTTTCTGTAGATATTGATGTTGCAAATTAATGAACTCAAACCACCAGCTTTTCTTACTCCGTGGTTAGAAAAGCCTCTAAAATTAGGTTTTCACTAATAATATAGTTGACATTTCGTTTATATAAGCTTCTAAAATTAATAATCAGAGATTTTTTTCATGCTAATTCAAATAAGGAACACTACAATCCACATCATACCTACTAATTCTTCTAATTTGTTCTAGGTTGCTCTACTACACAAACATACTGCGCTGGTTTCAAGCAGCACAAAACCTACTACTATCAACATGAAAGATTTGAAAAATAATATGTCCACACCGATAATAAACAATGGTTTGTCTAGATCCCGGCTTTCTGTAAAGAGCAAAGAAAACACCATAGGATCTGTGGGCTCTAAAAAAGCTAAAAAATGTAATCTTTATGGAAATGTAGCAGGAGAAGAATCGGATAGTGAAAATTCTTCAGTATACCATGAACCCTATAAACTATTACCTAATCCTAACCAAGAATATGGATGTTTACTAAAAAAAGAGGGACTAACATCTAGTAAAAGTGGAGAATATACAGGTAAGATATAGTTCAGTGAATATAGTTGTTGTTTGGTCCGCAAACTAGAATTGTAAGTTGAAAAAAAACATTGTAAAAAATAAAATCAAGATTTTAAAGTGATTGGAATAAACTGATAACTGGAAAATTGGAGTGATATAGCGTTTTCTTACCAATTTTTATTACTTATATGTAAATAATTCAAGTACAGAACAAACAGTAACGTATAATACTTTTTATGATCTTAAGGGTTCATTATTGTACACAAACATCAGGTAGCGCAGTTTACCAATAGGGGATATGCATGTAGTTTATATTCCCACGATTGATTATTGGTGAGATGATTTAAAAGCTTAATAAATATGAAAATGCTTGGAATTAAATAAAAATTACAATTTTGTTTTCCCTTAATGTCTTGTCACAAACTAAATTTCTGAACGCAACCATAATATTTAACATTTGTCAACCGACTAATATGTCGATCCATCTTCTATGTCGATCGATATCTCAGACAAAGAGCGCATCCTTCTGTCTTTGTGAGTGACGATTACCGCTACATGCGCCAGAACTTTTTTTACTTTGTTGATCTTTTGTGATAGTGACAATTTACTGCGAAGTGCCGAGGAGAAGACGACTAAGGTCGTCGCAGTCGATCAAATGTACGAAGAGGTGTTAACCACACTGGTGACCAAAGAGAGACAGATCAAGAAAATAGTTGTATTGCTATGTCAGAATTGCGAACAATCATAAATCGAAAATACAAAAGAGAGGATGTCTTAATACCGCGTATACCAATGATTACAATAGATTTACCATTCGATTTTAAACGTGTATAATTTCCGGTACCCCTGGCCTTGCGATGACCATAAATAAATCGCATGGCCAATCGTTGGAAGTTTGTGGTATCAACTTGAAGTTCCCCCGTTTCCACTTACAAATATCAACGTGAGAAGGACTGCACCCTGCTTCATAATCACTTGTTTGTGGCGGAGTTCTCCGCAATGGAATATATAAGATACAAATCCTTTCTTTTATTGTAGTGTTACTTTTTTATCTTGTTCTATTATGATCTAATATTGTACATAATTATCTGTCTCTTCCTTGCCCGGAAATAAATTTATGAGTTAGTATTGTCCAGGGGTACCTCAACTAACCTAGCTATGTATGATTATTTAAATAAAAATTTTATTATTTTTCTTAATTAGGTTAGATTGCCATCGAAAAGTGGCAATATTTATATTAAATTGACTTTCACAAAAATGCAAACATGATTTTCAAGATTCTTATAACTTTACACCATTGCATTCTGGTTTTTGCATGTCTCGGAATTTGAAAAAACAATTTACGTCATCCAAAGCCCGTGAAATATACCGGCGTTCAAAACACGCCAAATTTGATCAATGCTTAAAATATTTTTTCGACTTTTTTGATCAAATATATATTTTTTATCGAGTTATAGCTATGAAAATGGATTACATATTTAGAGAATATACTTAAAGATATTGACTACACTGTACTACACATTGTAACGTTTTTCGTATTTATTTACAAACTTTTTATTCGTGCTGTGAATTAAAAATACACTCTCTCTCTTACCTTCTTAATTTATTCACGAACTATACAATACAATAATTTAGTTATAAATTTCACTAGAATAATTTGTGCGATGTTTAACTCGTTCTTTTCACTACAACTTTTTATTTAAAACTAAACTTATTTGTGCTTCTTAAACTTATTTATATACCACAATTAGATTTCTACAAAATTCTAGAATACAAAGAGACACATGAAATAAATAAATAGACTTTCCTAAAAATTATCTAAAAGAAATACTGTAATAAACCTATAAACAGATTATAGGCGACGCGCGAATTCGTCAGATTTTAAAATTCCATTGTAGATGGACAGGGCCGAACTAATGACCCATTTCACGGACTTGTTCGTAACAATATGTTAAAATATTGAACAAATTCCAGCTTATTATATAAAATACTAATTTATATTCGTATATTTAACACTAGAGAAAACAATCAAATCTGCTTGATAGTTGTAGACAACTTACAACTACCCTTAAAGTAATTTTGTGGTTAATAGTAGCTTGGTAGATTTGATTTCTGCTAGTTGTTTTATACATTGTATGTAAACAGATGCTTTGTATATAAAGCGAGTAACACTGTATTCACCTATTCATCACATCATACAATAAGGTTTCGCTTCCACTCATCAATGTAGGATAAATTGCTAGTAGTTTTTTTTTCTACTTAGTATTCTCTCCTATTATTCTAGAAAAACTATAGTTTCAATTAGTATCTTCTAAGATCAAAATTTAACAGATTTTCATTTATTAATTTCGATAAACATACTTTCACAAGCATAAAAACGTTTCAAACATAATCATACCTTAATCTTATGTTTTGTGAAGGTTTAAAGTCCTGTTATTGTGAATATGGTGACAAAAACAAAATAAATGATTCCGTATTGCACCGTCAAAGGCCAGTGACTTCCAATCCAATTCAATTGATGTTGACAATTTTATCACGATTATGCAGTGCATGATTTATCAGTTTAACTTCAGTGAATCATCATTTTTCAGACAGCGCATATAGTTAGCGTGAAAAATGAAGTTGAATTATTATGTTGTCAAATGAGACGGCAATGAACGAAGTCATTTTACAACTCAATAAATTAATATGGTAACAGGAACGACAGCATCTTTACAGATTAAGCACGAGACTTTGCAAGCTGAAGCTAGATTGGTTTCAGTGAAATACCAATTACCATAGATAACGCAAGTGTTTTAGTGTAATTAATTTAAAAAAAAAAACTCCTTTAGATATATTCTTTCTTAGAAAAATAATTCCAACTACCAATTATCATTTGATATCGCAAAGATGAGATAATTAGATCTAATTATCTAATTTTAAAATTCAATATGACATCATTCACAATTTATAAATTAATTTATAATTAATTACGACGAAGTTACTTGCTTATGTTACTAAAAGCAATACGCCCTATTGTTGTTTCCAATAAAAAAAACAACAACAAAAATATTTAGTAGTCGTAGGGAAAGTATAGTATTCTTCTCGCATATAATGAGTTATTATTCACTCGTTGATTTAGTGAACCTCAACTCGTGAATAATAAACTACATTATACACTTGTGAATAATATACTATTATCCATGACTGTTATATTCAGGGCCGGATTAGTCTAGGCGCTTGGGGGACTATAATCCCGGGCCCCAGGTCCAAGAGGGCCTTATCATTTGGAAAACAATCTGTATTTTTTGATGGGTTGATACCACAAATTTAACGTATTGGTATTGATATTATTTTTTTTAATTTTTCCGGGCTTCCGAATTCCTTAAGAAGTTCCCGTCATTATTTTAGCCCCGGGCCTTTTAAATCTTAATCCGCCCCTGTGTATAATGTATCCATTATACGTCTGATGTTTCCTTGATTGAGTAATAATATTATATTATTTTACTACAAAAAAAAATATTTTTAACCAGAACCAAAATAATTTATAAATCGAAGTAGCATTTTGAACACCATAAATTTGACTAAAACATTATTGTTTATGTGCGAAGGTTTCTCAGATTTTTTTGTTAAAATTTATATAGAAAGTGAAAGGGACTTTTGTTTAACAGTACTAGAAATTAGTGAAGCTGCTGAAGTTGCCTTAATATAATTCATTGCCGAAAAAGTCAAGGAAAGTATATAATATCGCCTATAAATAGTATTCTACTCGTATAATGAATTATTACTCACTGGGTGATTCATGCCAGACAGTAAATTTCACCTCGTGAATAATATAGTGTTTTGTTGATAGAACATAGCTATTTTTGAGACGATTTTTTAGTTGTTCCACTCAAAATTGATTTCTAAATTTGTTTCCAATCAACTATACGCACCCTCTAGTGAGGAACAGACAAATTATTTGTAGGTTTTCCAGGGCCAATTTTGCTATAATTGTTTGCATTTGTACTATAAACTGCCGATAGCAATTCCTATTGGGACACCCATATTATGTTACCATAATATTCATAACAATTCGTATATATGTCTCACCTTAACTAGTTTCCAAAATTTATAATGTATAATGTATAATTTCACGCCATTACCATTCGTTTCACATAAATTGATTTTATTCATTGCTTAACATACATTTAAAGTCATTATTTGGTTATTTAGAGAAATAATGAGACGTCGAAACGTCATTTTGGAAGCTTTCGAAGGAAAACATTTCAAAGGATTGCTAACATATCTCGAATAATGAACCTACAATTTAAATATTTCTTTTCAAACATCCAAAGAATCTTTCTGACATTTTCACGAGTAATTTTACTGAGTTTCTTTAATAAATCGTATAAATGAGTGCTTGTACAGATCGTAAATATTTCTCGAAAACGTTTAAGAAATGGTTAAATATAAAATAGCGGCTTCATTTTGAAATAATTACTGTAGGTACATATGAAACCCATTAGGCGGTTTTTGAAAATAGCTATTTTGGAATGGAATATAATTGGTTGATAATCATAAGAAATTACGGAGCGATATACCAAAAATGTTTCTAATGTCATCGCCGGAATGCCAAATAAAATGTCAAGCACAGAATTTATTATCCACATCGTTTTCTTCTACTTTGGTATACAAATTTACAAAGCTAAATTTTTTAGAATTAATAAAAATGTCTAAAACATAAATGATTATGGTGTTTTCAAATACATGTTTTCTGTATTTGGATTTTTTTATCAAGTACCTACTTCTTTCATGTAAAATTTTTTGTCGCTTATGAAGATTATATTGTACTTCGTAAAAAATATTAATATATCTCTGTCTTTCATATTTTCTTCAATTCGTTTCTTCCGGGTCCTTGAGGGTCTTCCGCGCCTCCTTACATTCTGCGATTTCCACAGTCTCTATATTTTTCTCTTGTCTATCTGTTAGCACTCACATCCATACGTTAAAGTAGGTTCATTTTTTCTGATCAAAGCAACGATTTCAGAATTTGTCTAGCCTTTTTTTCCGTTGTTGCACTCTATTTCTTAAATATCGTCTTTAGTTGTTCCAACTTCCGAAATTATGCTTCCTAGGTATTTGAATTGTCTACATCGTCTAACGCTATTTATTTGCAGTTCGGGTCACCTTGTGTGCTTCCTACCGGCAGATATTTTGTTTTTGACATATTCATATTCTCCAACTCATTCTCCAACTACTCCGAGCTTCCTGAATGTATATTTCAAATAATTTGGTGATAAACTGCACCCTTGTCTCAAACCTTTTGACTTTCTGTATATGTTCTGAATAGCTCGAACATAAACATTGCTGAGGTCAGATTTCATCAATGTATCAAAAAGCGTTTCCAACGGTTTCATTTCGTAGGCCTTTTCGAGAGGTATTATTAATACATAAGAGCCCCGCAGTAAATCAGTTGTGTTCTTCTATTTCAATCATATTTTTTCAATTCTATTTTTCAAAACTTTGTCATACAACCTTCCCATTGCGCTAACTATACTTATGTTATACTACACTTCTTCTTTTCTACTTTCTTGTATATAGATGTATTTTACGCCATATTCCAGTCTTCTGAGATTTCTTCCCCAACCATTAGGTAGTTATTGGATAGCTTTGTTATAATTTCCTGTAATATTTTCCGTCCATCTTTCACCAACTCAATGGGAATATTTATCCTCAACGTATAACTCATGTTACATAGCTTGAAGAAACCAGGTTTTATTGGTAAAGAATAAAACAAAACTTCTGGTCGCCATTATTACTTTTGCTAATATTTTAGTGAAGAATTTTTGTATAACATTACTCATGAACTGGATTCCTCGATAGTTTCTTGAATCTGATTTTTATCCTTTGGCGGTAAGCATTTGGATACCATATTCTTCACTCTAAAAATTTTGTTAAAGAGTATCTGTAACGCAGCTAGTAATATATTCACCTATATCTTCGATAATTTCTTTCTTTGTTTCATAAATACTTATTCTATTCTTAAATTTCGCTGTTAGTTTCAGTAGTTTCTTCATATGAGTAGTTAACATTTTCATCTGGTATCTCAATATTAAGAATTGAACTTTTTCTTTTTAAAGCTTTATGTTCGTGAGTATTATCTAGTCTTAAACTGAGGTTTGGGAATTTTTACTTTTGACAGTATATTTGGATTTGGATATCATTATACCGTAATTGAAATTGTGTTCTCTTTTCCATCAGCAGTCTCGTTATTTAATAACCAGACCTCGTATACTATAGGCTTTCTTATTCTTTTGTATCAGCTCGTTCATTGTTTTTGTATACCATTCCGGATTTGTTGTATTCTGTATCTTTTAGTATCCTAGAGATTCTTCAGCTGCTTCCTGCTTGTATTTCTTTATCTGTCCATGCAAATGTTCTGCGCTCGCAATTTGTGTTTCTATGTTCTGTAATTAGTCTTAGTTTATAAAGGAGAGTTGTTTTTGTTTCAGACCGTACTACGACTAGTTGTTTATTTGCTATAACTATATGGGTTTTAGTAAAGTATAATTTAGTCTGATAATCTTAACGAATTTTGAATAAGCAATGAATTGTTTTCATGTATCAATACTCATAAATAGTATTATATCTGAATAACGAGAATATTATATTTAACCCAAAAGTTTAATTCATTTAATGAATTTATTCAAAATATATTGAACATATTGAATAGTGCGTTAATTTCAATTGTTACTTTCCAAACAAAGGTGAAGATACATAAAGAAAAATCTGTAACTATATACTGAAATTGCTTCTCGTTCCAGTACATGTTGTATTTTCGTTCGTCAGACCTTGAGTGATGGTCGGCATTTTTCTCGGCTCATCTAACACGGATTCCCATTAAATTGGAATTTCCAGCTTTTCTCGTATAACGCACATGAAGCTTTTATGATTTACATTCAACTGAATACATAAATAGACGCAACATCATGTGCCATATTGTTTATACTGACGTGCCCCACACAGGAGAGCTCCTTTCGTTTATTTGCCAAGAAAAGATTGTTAAAAAGTCAAAATATTTGTAGCAATATAAATGGGCTTTATGTTTTGTCGGTGATAAATGTATACCTAAAGTAGACATCTGTATTACTTTTTTCTGATTATACAAAGCTATTATAATGATAATAACATTTCGATTCGATTTAATTTTATCTTAATGCGAGTTGATGAACAATTTTTTTAGTCTGTATATTTGTCGTTTTGTAATCTGTTTGAAACGGTATTGAACAACTGTACTAACTGGTTGTGATTCTGTAAAAACGGTTCCAAAATACCTATAATTTCTCGCTTCTCCATCTGCTCGATATGGTTGTACAGGCAACGTGCGTTTATTTGCTGCTCATCATCACCCATACAGTAAATTTGCAGAAATCTTGGATTGTTATGAGGCATCGGTATTGAAGAACCAATTTGATGATACACTTGGCCCTGAATCTTAAACGTTGATTAAAAATTGCGACCATCCTCATTCTGAATGATTTTTGTTGCTCCAAATGATGTCATTTCGAAGCACGAATTGAATTTGCAGATTTTACGTAAAAACAATTTAGATTGGGATGTAGCTCCAGCCGATAGTGCTTTCAATGGTTCTGGCGGAGAATTCGATGGTAGCAATATAACTTTTTTTGATACGCTGCAGAAACCGACCGATTCACCTTTGTATTTGAGTGCATGACAGTGTTGGCATTGTTTGTTCATGGTACCAAATACAATTTCTGAATGTGACGAATAGTCGATGTCCGACTCATATTCAAACGCAAGGCGAAGAAATGATGCACGTGTCAATACGCCATACACTTGCAAACGCTGTTTTTCACGTGTTATGAACGTATCGGTGACTCGTTGACGGGCCAGTTATGATCTCGTTCGAAGCCGTTCGTTGCGTCGCTCTTGACTTTCATTAGCACATCTGATTACAGCATTGTTTCTTACATTTTCATTGTCTTCTGCCGATCTATTTAAGCGACGGTTTTGGAGTAATTGTGAATTCCGAGTCCGTCGACCAATATTTCCTCTTCGTCCACGAAGACGTTGCATTGTTTTATGTACGTAATTTATATGTGAATATAATACACGTAATATTCACTGAAATGCGGCACCTGAAATATCAAAAGACGCCGTACAAAACAATTTAAATGTCAAAATAACGAAACACACTTAATATGATACACTCAAACTAAAATGTCGAATGAATACATACACAAAATGAATGAAATGGATGCATAAATGCATACACAAATATTCAAACAAGTCATTTACTTGCAGTATAGATAAATAACCTAGGTATCGACGGCAGTGCCATCTGCCGGGCTTATTTGTGAATCTAAACCATCCTCGAATCCACTTGAACACATACAAAAAAAATTCATTCAAATCCGTTCACTGTCAACACAAGTACAGAAGAATTATATATATAAAGAGGAAAAAAACTAATTTCAAATCAGAAGAGACTTAAAATCAAGATGATTTAGGAACATATCACAAGGTTTGAAAAATAAGAAATTAGTATATATATATATATATATATATATATATATATACTATCGATTTCGTAGTGGCAATGTGTACTAACTCTAATATATTCCGAGCTTAATATTTCAATCAAGCGTCAATTTGAATATTGAATTTTGAAGTTGACGGATCTAATATTTTTTAGAAGATATAACAAAATTCATCACACCACAATTTTTAATCAATTAGTTAAAAATTACGGTGTGATGACAAACACGACACATATTTAACTAAAATTATAGCCGAAGATGTTCCTAAATCAAATCGTAGAGCAGAAAAAAGTCAACAATAAAATTTTAAATTCTATTTTATCTGATCCTGGCTATTTGTATTTTCTTGATGCTCCAGGCGGCTCTGGAAAAACGTTCCTTCCTCAGGAATTACTGTGTCTATGATAGACGGAGGTGAAGCAGCTCACTCTGCCTTCAAGTTATGTCTCAATTTATATGCGTGTCCATCTTCAGCCCAACTCAAAAGCAGAAGAGTTATTTAATATATTGATTGACATAGGTGATGGCTGAATTTCTGAAGAAGATAGAAGAATGAAGGTGTTCTATAATAATTATGAAACTATCCCAGATTCAATCACCTCAACTCACAAAATATACTCGAATATTGACAAAGCTGGCGACAATTGTAGTTCATGCCATTGTCATATCAACAAATGAACAAGTCAACTGTACTAACATTTAGCTGGAGAAACAGCCAAATGTGTAAATAAGGTATGAATCGATGGACAAAGTATGTCCACTTTACTGTTGAGTTCTCACATACTCTTAATCCACTAGAGATACCTCCTCATGTTCTTCTACTCAAGATTGGCATTCCAATGATGTTACGAAATTCAAATCGCCAAAATTATATAATGGTGCCAGACTAAATGTCAAGGTCTTGCACAAAAATGTCATGATTTTCAGCGGAAAATACGAAGGAAAAACTGTATTCATTCCTATAATTATTAATAAATAACGATCAAGTAGAGCTAAATAAATAACAATTGGTCCTAAAATTTTCACCGCTTTTCCTAAATATTATTAAATATTATTGGAAACGTGGTCCATCATTAAGTAAAAACAACTACAGTTGGTTTTGAAAATACTTTGCTCATTCATCATAATTCTTCAATAAAATTCATTTTACTTCTAACGAACCTTCACAAAATTATTTCAGCTTCGTGAGACATATCCGATTAGAAGCCGTCCATTCTGCAAAATTTCTGTAGCAGTTAATTAAGCACGGAGGGAGCCTGAGAATCTCAACATAAACGTTGGCAACCTGTAGCTACGAGTAATATGGCGTCACGTCCAATATGTCTCTTATGAACAGTCGCTTGTTTTTCGAGATGTGAGAGTGGTTTTCGTTTATGCAAACTTGAGAGAATTTACGAATATGTTCATGCAAAATATATTATTCGTAGATATATCAGTATACTTATTGTGACATTTATGATTCGAATAAGAGAATCTTTGATGCAAAATGTCTGTCAGTATGAAATTTTATTTCGAAACCATAACTGACAATGAACAAGAGAGTGGCATTTAATATAAATTATGTCTAAAACGTGTCTATTTTCAAAAAAAAAATGTACAAGGTGAGTCTTGAGAAGGTTTAACACATTTCTAACAAATGTATAGTCCCTCAGGAAGGATATCTTGTGGATCATAAAAAATCTCAACTCCTCTTCTTTATCAGCTTATACGAAATTAATAAAATTCATTTAAATTAATACCTTACGTCATTAGGGTTATTCTATGTTTGATAAGATTTAATCGTTCGATAAAAATTTAATGAAAGTGCAACAACATTGCAACATTGTCTGACGCGCGTTTCGATAACCAAGTTATCGTCTTCAGAGACTGAATACAGTGTATTCAGTATGAATATCAGTATCAAATCAAGGGAAATTAAAATGAAAAACAATGGTAACAAATCTTCCTATATTTATCGTTGAGTTTTCATAAGATCCATTAAATCTAGCGTTTTTATTTTATTCCAATATCTTTCTGCCTCATTGTGTGAGTCTTCGAAGAGAAACTTCACCTTAAAAATATTCGAACCTAAATATATATGCTGCTGGATGTAAATTCCAAGTATTTTTCAAGAACTTTGAGAGTTGAAAGTACATTCAATTTGTGACTCTAAAAAGGTTCACTGTGACAATTCAATGTTTCAAAGTATTACTCAAGAGTGTCATCTTAAAAGCAGCATCTATTTTACTTCAACATTTCTTCTGATGCTCCAATATTTCTGTGAACTCCACTAACAAGGTTAGACTAATAATTTTTTCTATTAAAAAGAAAATTGTCAACTTGTTATTTTCAAAAGAAATGATTTCACTTCAGTATTATAGATAGTCTAAAATGCTTCGTTTTAAAAGTGATTAAGACAATAATGGGAACAATCAAATTAATTTCATGTTAAAAAAATAGGTGCAAATATATAAGCAATTAAAAAAACTATATTGATAAAAAAAGTTGAAATTTCTGGAACCGCTGGTAATATTCATACTGAATACACTGTAAATGCGTTTCGATAACAAAGTTATCGTCTTCAAATACTGAAGGTAAACTAAAACTAATGACTTGACTTACCAGTTTTATACTAAATTTTACCACCAATAAACCTTCTCCCGCGAAAATAAATTCCCAGTGGGAATAACGTCCTTGGCGGGAATATTTATTACTTCACTACTAAACTATAGTGGGCTGTAAGGAATTGATCCTTTGTCTCTATTTAAGCTACTCTTACATTTAGTAATTTCAATGTTTTCAAATGCATCCAACAATTTATTATTGGATACGTGTAACAATAATCATTAGGATTACCCAACGAAAGTTTTAATGTATATATGGAATTAGTGGTGATTGTGACGGAACGTATATTGGGCAGACTAAGAGATCCGTTATTGTCCGGCATAAAGAGCACATTTAAAATATGGACGGAGCGGAAAATCGAGTACTAGTCATAATTGCTCTATTTAAAAGTAATTTAAATAGGGATAAAGGGGCGCTGGAATTTATTTCCGCGGAAGTAGGTTTATTGGTGGAAAAATTTAGTAAAAAACAGGCAAGTCCAGTCATTAGATTTTAGTTTACCTTCAGTCTCTGAAGACGACAACTTGGTTATCCAAACCCGCGTCAGGCAGTGTAATTGTGAGTATTGGTGTGAACAATGTATTCAGCATATTCAGCATAAAACTATATTTCGATAAATAAACAAAACTTCCATGAGCGTTAAGAATTGTACGGCGAGACTGACTTGTCTTTTCGAACGGCAGGTAATTGTGGGTTTCTGAAAATGATTGTTCAAACATTATTGACTGCCTCTTCTTATTGGTTGAAATTATTTATTTATGTATTCAAAAATATATTTATATTTGACATACTGAAATAATTTTGTTGATTTTGTTTAATGTCGGGGAATAATTTAAAATAATATTTTTTGGAATACATCTTTGTGAGTCAATTAAAACGAATATGATCTCATTTTTCCTGTTTTTTCTCAGATTTCACAAGCGTCAACAGTTTTCCGGAGGAAATGAAATATACGACGCAAACGCCTTCGACGACAGCTTTCTACAATATGACACCCCCGCCTCCACCATCTTCTCGACCTCCAACATATGACGTACAAAATGGGACACTACCCCAAAACGGAACAATTATAACTGAGAACTACTACGCGGCAACGGACATCATCAAGGTTTGTGCCAATCTTCCTGCGGTTTACTAATAGCTATCACTTACAAGAAAATATTTACGTGTGTGTTTGAATAAATAAGTACAGACTACAACTTCTGTTTACATATATCATTGTGTACTTTTTTAAAGTTATCCTTATTATTATTCAAATTTTAAAAAAAAGCTAATTGATAGTAATATTCCTTACATCACAATTTCTAGCATTTCCTGGATTCTCTAAATTTTTTCGGTATCGACAATAATCTTTTCCATCACTTGCATCATGTGTAACAAAGATCCATTTATCTGTCATCAATATCTTCAACTTGATAATTAGAGTAATAGATGTTATAAAAAAAACAGTAAATTAACCATCACGTTTTTTTTGACTCCACAACTCTGCAGTTTTTTATATTCCAAGAACAGAAACATATTTTATTCTATATGTTACACAAATTTGTTCAAAAACTCTTTCGATCCTTCCTATGTTCGAATGAAAAATTATGAAATGTCTCAACAACCGATTGAAATTTGAATACGCCTTTTCGTCATAATGTATTCAAACATCTAAGGACGTAAATATGATATCCGTGGACGCTGTACGCAAAAGACAAGCAAGCAGTTCTATGTTCGGTCCAGCTGCAGCAATCGAATTCTTTAAGGTAGGCAAACAAAAAACAATACGCAATTCCATCAAATTCAAACGGTCTGAGCTGCTCATGCAGGCAGTAATCCGCGATACCGCAAATCCACGCGTCTTCAGGGTCACACAGAATATACTGATCAAGTTCAAGTAAGAGCAGCTTGAGTATCGGCTCTACAGCCTTGGCATATCGACTGTGTCTTCCATAACTTTGATCCGCTGAAAAAGATCTCAAAGTGAAACGCTGCAACTCGGGCGATAGACTAAATGAAACAGTAAAGGACTGGCTTATCATGGCAACAGGACTTTTTGGGAACAGGAAACTCTTCGGCTCGTTAAACAATGAGATAGTTGTGCTCAAGACTATAGTGACGTTTGAATAAAACCTTTAATTATACCCACGGTGTCCTTTCGGACTTTTTCATTTATACACCCTTCTAGTTATATTGAAATATATAGTTTTCTTAGTATATCATATGGAATAATTTACCAAATATATGAAATTTGGAACATGGTTTTTTTATTGAAATAAAAAAATACTTTAGAAGCGCCTCTATCATTAACAATAACTAATACAGTGAAGCCAATATGTTTCACATCACTTGCTCTACCACTAACGAAACATGAAATTCTTTTAATACCAAATAAACAATGGCAACTTTAAAATAAAAAAGAATACACTTAGATGTGTTATTATCAAACTTTATAGAATATATTCTCTTATTAGGTTATCACAGATTTCTACATTTAGATAATGCAGGGTATATAAACAGTGCCTAGTTATTCTTTATATACTTAACGCTAACGTAGTAACACTGGATGCAGTTTTGCAATTAAAAATAATTGAGTTTCAACTTGCACTGCAATTTTGTCTGCATACATAATTTTGTAATTTTCCCGAGGTGTTAGTTCTAACAAGTTTTATCGGTACCGTGACTTTTTATAAACGTATTTATATATAATGAAATTTTGTTAAAAAATCATAATCTGATAAAAAATTGCGAATCTGGCAATTTGAAATAAAACACTTCTAAAACAAGATGTTACGTTTAATATACTTGGATGCCTTTGAAATAATGCAATTGATATTTATTATATTAGTTTAATTTGTTATAGGAAACAATAAAACTTGGTTATTTCCACAAAAGGTAGATACGGAGAATGTATGCTGTTGATTATGGAACATGCAGCGTAAACTTTATTATTTTAAATGGAATACCATGTATATTAATACATTTCTGAAATCTACGTAACATTTTAGTATACTTTTGTCTAAAAACTTTTTTCGAAAACTGCATACTTTTTGAGTTAACTTTTTGGAAAAAATTTGACCTTTGCAGATCCTTATAAATTATTTTTTACGAGGATACTCTTAGAGATATGTAAATGGTTTCTATTCGGTTAGACTTATTTGAATCTATGTTGAAACATTTTTCATTTTATACAGGGTGTGTATAAAAAGTGTTCAAAGTTTAACTTCATAAATATCCAATTTCTTTATTTTTTAAATAGAACCACCCGGTTTTTTCTATTTTAATGTATTCAGTGGTAAAAATAAGACAAATTCATGTATATTTTCCTATACCTAAACCTCACCTTTATCCAGATATTAAATGTTTTCTGTAAATTTTTAGAGATGCAGGTGTGGTCTAAATTTTACTTTGACCCGATAACTTTGCTTCAAATGAACCATATAGCTTCAAATTCAGATCGTATCCGAAAAGCCAAACGTAGAACTGTTCATGATTTTACTATAAATATTCTGCTATATACAGATAGTTTTAACTCGTCGTGGGACACCTTATATAGTGATGTAATAATTTGAGCTATTTCTTTATAAAAATGGAAGATCTTATCAGGAAAATTATATTCATATCTCTAAATAAGCCTAGAGGAGGAAATATGTTCATTTATTCACGAGAAACAAGTATTTTTCATTTTTTAACAAGATAAAAGATGAACAAGAGAAAATAAAGCAGACAACGATTTTGGATTACCAATGCTTGTCAACGTTTGACATATAATACACACAAATATGGTAAAAATGATAATTCACGGCTACAACAGAATTATTAAAAAAATATTAAGCATAAAATTATTTCACTTGAGCCCATCAATTTTGATTGCTTGTGTAAACAACGCCAAAATAAAATAATCGTTTCTATAAAGAGGGTGGTATTGAAGCACATTAATTGTACTGAGTTTAATTGAAATATAAAGTAAAATATTGTAGGCATGCAATCATAGTTGGGTATTGTCTGTCGAAACTCAAGGTTCTGTCGAAAGAGCAAACTAAGATTTTGAAAAACAAAGCTCTTCATCAGAAATAAATGCAAGACCTGTTTGGTTACTACAGAATCATAATAAACTATTCCCCAATACAATTTGCAGTCAACATAATTTCAAGATGAAAGGCGTTTTTACGCTGCAATTGTCTTAACCACTGCAATTCTAACATGAAACTTATAGTGAATGAAATATAGAACGTGATATTTAGTAATTACATCGGCTGTATTGAGGAAATAAGTTGAGAGGAAAAGGGAGAATTCATAAAAACCATTAGATACCATATTGATATTATCATTGGCGTAGCTAGACCTGAGCGAATTAGGCCCTCGCCCACGGCCTCGCACTTAAAGAAATGGTTCCAATATAAAAACAGTTGTTGATGCCGTAACTCAAAGTTTGCTCACCTCGTATCACAGATTATATTTACTATATATAAAGTTGTATTCAAAAATCGACCATTTTGGAATTTTCTCTATCTAAATATTTATTTAGCTTATGATTAAATGTATATATTATATAAGTTTATGAGCTTAAGTTAATCTTTCAAGTTCTGAAACGTCAAGTTAACGGTGTATATTCACGAAAATCGACAATATTTACTTAAATCACGCAGACAAGGATGACGTGTCTTTTAGCTTTTGAATTTAGGTCATGCTGTCGTATCGAAAAGACAGGGATATATTTGTTTGAGTTATAGAAAGACGTTTACGATTTGTCGTGACTATATTTTTTAGAAAATGCATTTATAAAGAAATATCATAGAGTGACGTAATTTTGAATATTAAAGATAAGCGTGTTCGGAGCAAATTAAATAATAACAACTATAAACGAAACACAAATAAGCAATTATTTATTTTTTTTTGAAAGACGCGTTTGAAATATTTTTCCGGAAATAATTGACTGAAAGAACTAATTCAATCAATTCTTGCCAATTGGCAGTGTATAACTTTAAAGTAACGAAGTTTTATTTATTTTATTTAGAAGGTTATTTCTCATAAATTGTGTAATATTATTTCAAATCAAAACATAGTTCGGTTTTAGAAAACAGAAGCTGTAGCTTTCACATCTAACGCACCCAAAATATATCAATCAATGATTTATGACTAAAATCTATTTTCAAACTAGCACAGAAGTCTGTTATTCCATGGGCTAATTTAAAAATAATATCTTTAGGGTTATTTCGGAAGTAAATTGCTTTCACAGTTGCGCGTTATTCATTAAATATAATTATTACTTCTAGCAAAATATAAAACATATTAGAACCATTCGGTTACGAAAGACTAAATGCATAAATAAATTGTTTTGAATTGGAAATATTTCATCAAGAAAAGTACTTCCAGCAATATTTGTTTTTTTACATATTATATTGATCATTGAATATACAGTGTCCAATATAAATTCTGATAAAGACCAAAGTAGTTTAAATTTTTACCATTTATTTAAAATTGGTTTTAAATGAAAAGAGACCTAAAATCAAGATGAATCATCACAAAAAAGTATAGAAGTATTTCGAGCATCTATTATTTTTGGAGCTAACACTAATAGAAAATCAAAGATGGATAATTTTAATTTCATTTACCAAGTAAAGGCCTCTTATTTATATTACTACCAAATCCATCATTCCTAACTCCACGATTGCTATTTCTTTGTTAACTAACTTAATGAACAAGCACCACTTTACAAAATAAACGCCGAAGTTCCTGAAAGCAGTGTCCTAGAACTGCTGCTTCACCTCATCTTCACGGCAGATCTACCAACTAACAATGATGTATTAGCAGCTACATTTGCAGATGACACCGGCATACTAGCATCACACAGAAATCTTTAAATGCATCAAATACGTTACAGCTCCATCTCGACAAGACAGAAAAATGGCTGAAGAATTTTCCTCTTAACCAACCGCAAAGACAAATGCCCATGATGATTTCAAATATCTTGGAATACACCTGGACAAGCTATTAGCATATATTCACCAAACGCAAACAATTGGGTTTGAAACTAAAGGATTTATACTGGCTAATAGGTAGGAAATCCCAATTATTTTTTTTAAACAAAGTACTGATCTATATAGCAATCCCTAAGCCCATATGGACTTACGGAGTCCCATTGCGGGGATAGGCAGCCAAATACAATATTGAAATCCTAGAGCGATCCCAATCGAAGGCCCTACGAATTATCGTAGATGGTCCATAGTTTGTGCCAAACTTTGTCGTAACTCATGACCTCCATGTTTCAACGGTTGAAGCGGAAATAAAAACTTATCCATAAGTTATAAAATCCAAACAGACTTGTATCTAACCTAATGGTGCAACCAACAGATCAGCGTAGACTCAAAAAGCATATTTATTACGAAGGTTTTAACGATTATTAGTGTGTTTCCAATAGCCAAATATAATTGATCTAGTTATTTAGTTATTAATTATAGCTGTAAGAGAAAATGTCACCTAATTTGCTTATTGTAATAATTGTTATAGATTCCAAATAAAGCGGGCATTACCAAGTAATGAAAAATTTCACTATATTACGCTTTAAAACAACAAAGTATGCTGCAATACTCTCTGGAAGGGTAAATATTCGCAAACTTTCTCTAATCTTAAGTCGAAAACTGGTATTCTCGAAGAAAAAGATGACAACCAGAGCTAAAGGATAGTCTAGTCATTGTAAAAAATGCTAGTAGAGCAAAATAAAAGGAAGCCACTGAATTCACACTCTATTATCGGAATATGTTTTATCCTCAGTACATTAGTACCAAAGTCATTTAAATCAATTACAACCTATTCTTCAATTTCATCACTCTACAACTTGAACAATTACATTCTACCAAAGTGTATCTACTATTGGTTTTTAGTAGAGTAGATGTTAAACCTACTATAACTATAAAAAAGCAGTTTGCTTCAACTACCGCATCTTATCGCATTTCTACCAACACAGCAAAAGCTGACATCATCTAAACATCAATCATAAGCACACTATGGATATAATAGATCGTCACGTAGTTATTGGTAGAAGTATTCGACGGAACTGATTAGTGGGCAAATACCTTAGATTGTTTTAACACGTATATTGTTCATTAAAAGTATCAAAAGATTGGACAAATAGTCATTGAAAAAGAAGAAAAATTTGGATATTAGAAGGAATTACAGACTATGTTGTTGAAAGGATTATGGAAGTTAAGTAAAATGGGTGGACTTCGATACTTCATAAAAACATTCTAGTGTTTTTCTTTCTATTTTGGATGACTATTCATATTATGCATGCAAATTGTGTATTTTTGGAACTAGTGCTAAAAATAAAATATAGCAGTTACGTATAAGTGTATAAAATTTGAGATTTACCGTTTTTCTGAATAAAACATACAATTTATTATTTTTACGTATTGTATTTTTATTACCACACAATTCCATATTAAGACAATAAATATCGTAAAAAAAATCGATTTGCTTAATTGTGACATATTTAAATTGCAATACAAATTATATTGTACGCTCCTGTGACGGTTGAAGGGCGAATTACATAAGTTTCCAATGAATAGTTTGAATAATGAAAATTTAATCCTATGAATTAATGGAGTCACGATGCTTGTACTCTTTCCAATAGATTGTTAAAATCGTATGTTACTTAAAAAATCGATGTTGAATATTCATTCTCAAAATTTAGTGGAGAATTACTTACTCTCAAAAGTATATCCATTAAAAAATCTGAAATTCTCTGAAAATGCTCTGGATTTATAAAATGGTAGTAGATAAATGATATATGTTATTTAACTCCCCTTCGTATGGAAAATAAGGGGGCGAAATATATAATTTCATCAGCTCATGTACTTCGATATTCGCTTTTATTAACACTACTTGTGATAAGAGTATCAGTAAAAAAAATATAAACTATATTGGAGGTACTCACCTTAAAGAATTCGTTGATTGCGCATATAAGTTCGCTACCGTGTAATGAGATAGTTTTTCAATAATTTTAAATATTCACTTTGTAATGAGATATTCTACAGCTTTGACAGGAATTTAAAATTGTCTAATGATTAAAAATAGTAGTGAATCAAGGATATTCCTCACATAAAGTAATTCATCTATTCCTATTCACAATCGACAAATAAAATGAGAAAAGATCTTATCTCATTGCCTAATGAATTGTTAAGCAGTGTTTTTTTTTCATAGAAGTTGTCTTACAACCATTTTTGTTCTGCCAAGATTGTTAAAATATAAATTATAGGATAATCATTTTCTTTTTCGACACTAAACATTATCAAATACTCTTTAATCTTTGAGATCTACTATTGTGATTAAGAATAGTAATAAATTTTGAACGTTATAGCTGTTGAGAACATTTTCAAGCGGATTTTTAGTTTGTTCAACTACAATATATTCTTTGATTTTCTATTTCATCACTTGGGTTAAACTATCGATATAATCAGTATCAATACAATACTTGCACATGGAAAATAATATATTTATTTAGTGCTCACCTTTCACAACATCGGTAAAATAATAGATTGTACATAATATTTAAACTTGTCCACGACTGATGAATACATTCAACTAGAAATTGTAAAATGAATCTAATTTATTATTGACATTACTTACAGCTAATTTGTAACTGATTGCACTTATAACATCACTCAATAAGTCTTGTGACTGACACACAGATGGCGCTGCCATTGTCAAATCCACATGACCTTTATGATGTATCAACTTTCAAAAGACTATGTGTAAAATCTCATGACATTTAGATTAGTCAGAAAAAAGTGACAGCCTTTTAAGTGAAGCTACTTTTGTTATTTTCAAAACAATTTCGTGTGTTAATTTATCATCGCTTCTGGATGAAAAAAAAATGTACAAGCTCAGTAATTGCTTCAAAAGTGTTTTTCGAATTTTGCGCCATCTAAAAACCATTTGTTATTGGTTTGTCGAATTTGAACGTAGTCGTACAAACACCGATGATGGTGAACGTTCTGGTCGTCCAATTGAGGTGGTTACTCCAGAAAACATAAAAAAAACTCCACAAATTGGTCGTAAATTGAAATAACGTGAGATAGCTAAGTTCGTACAGATATCAAAAGGCAGTATGTTTACAATTATGCATGAGAATCTCCAAAAGGGAGAGACAAACAATAGCGAATACTACATTGAGTTGTTGGATCGTTGGAATGCAAAAATCAAGGAAAAACGATCTCATTTGTCGAAGAAAAAACCACTGTTTCACCAAGACGATGCACCGATTCTTAAGTAGAAGGCTTCCTCATCTACCGTATAGTCCACATATGGCCCCCAGTGACTACTGGCTATTCGCTGATTTCAAAAAAATGCTCGCCGGTAATTATTCGAGCTCAAATGAAGAAGCAATTGCTGAAACTGAAACCTATTTTGAGGCAAATGACAAATCCTTCTACAAGCACGGCATCGATAAGTTAGAGAGGCGTTGGAATAATTGTATTGCTCTTGAAGGAGATCAAATTGATGGATAAAATCGAAAAAAATGTGTTTTTGTTAACTTAAATTTCAATGCCAAACTAGTTCCACCGCTTCTGAACATGAATATTTTCTACTAAGTGCAAAGTAAAATCCTAAATCCTAATAGAATAATGCAAAACTCGATGAAATATTAATCTTCGAAAGACAAAGCAGGTAATCCTACGACGAAATGAGAATCGAAGTAGAGCAAGTGAAAATCCAACTAGCAAGCATCAAGAAAACTCGAAGAGTATTTATACTCTGGATACCACAGCTCCACAAATGCTGTCGTAATACTCCCTCATAGATATATACAATATGTCTCTAGGCAACATTCAAACGAAACTCCCATACTGTATCCGCACCATCTGGCACAAATATTATCACATCTAAGGCGTTAACCTGAGAAATCCACCCCAAAAATATACCTGTCTCTCATCATGCACTACTAATCATCCAAGAAATCTTCCATAGTCAGTAAAATCTCTTGCTTTAACAGAACCTTAACAATCGCCGATGATTCCAAAACAAATGTAAAATTACCATAACTCTAAACTACGTACTTCTTTTAGTTTATTGTATAGATGACGAAAAAGATGTTCTCATCCAATTGTTGTTTTCAACTCCCAAAATAATATGTGAGCTAATGTCTAGGTGCTAGACCAAAACTAAGGGTCAGTTTTTTACATTCAGTTCTATTAAAACTCTAATTAAAATATAATCGTGAGTATCCTTTTAGAAAAGATGATGTTGAGGTAGGTAGAAATATAATCTCGTATATTGGAAAGTAGTGTCTAACAATTGTTTTTTCTCATAACTTGAATATGCAAGTTTTCCTTGGGTCGCTCTGTATATCAAAATCTCAAGATAATAAATCATGACATTAAATAGAATATCAAGGTATAAAAAATTGAATCTCATAATATTCAAATTTAAAGAATGACTACAGCGAATGAAATATATTGTTCACTTTTATACCTTGTGCTAGTGAAAGATCCTAATCACTTTTTCTTTTAATATTGATCTCTTTTCAACTTTTGACATTATAGTTCCGACGATGGAGCAAGAATAACACAAATTGTAATTTAGAATTTCATTTGATGTGTCCCCATTAATCAAATAAATGAGTGTTTTATAAAAGAGAAACTTAAACAAAGTGGATTAAAGAGACAGCACAAGAGAGATGGATTGAGGAAAGAGATAGAAATGTACCGCTATATCGAGAATAAGAAATAATGTTCGTTATATTTACTGAGTATAAGTCTTCAGTATTAAATTTAATGATATCATCCTTATACCAAGTGGCATAAGGATGATACGCTCATGCTACTTGAATTTTTAGATTCATTAAAAATGATATTGGAATGTAGGTTTAATTAAAGTTCATTTTTAATGTAATGAGCTCTTAAAAACAGGAAATTTTATGAAGGTACAGTCTATTTTGGCAGATTGATGGGATTATATTTCAATACGGTTATACGATTCATAGACTTGACATTCCATTCGCCATACACCGTCAAATTTGACTCTATAACACTGCGTGATGACATCTTAGGTACTCCAGACGATACATCTTAAGGAAACTAATGAAGAAGAGGTTGGATATGCGATTAGGTCACGAACATAGAGAATACTTATATTAGTTTCATACGCTTATCGATCCACACCAGAAACTATGATGGAATTTTTGGGCTTCTTGACATTTATTTACTCCCTACGCCACCACGACATGCAGAGGACCCTTAGAAGATGCTCTTACTACTGCTTTTGAATATGATGCAGCCACGAAGAGGATATGGCAAGGTCAATATCATATGAGAAGAAGGTGAATAGAATAACTTTGACCAGAGTTTCAATATGATCAAAGATGTATGGTTGAGAAAAAGCCGAGGAAGATTACGAAATGTATTAACATTTACGCAGACACAAGGAAATTGAAACAGGTCAGCTACGATGGGGAAGCACCGACCTGGGATCGTTCCAAAGTCCCTCTCACACTGATAGTTTTTCTCAGATGTCACAGACACAGTATATATGTGGATGGGAAAATAGAAACTCTGCTAGTGGGAATCAGAAAGACTAGAACATTATTAGGTCAAAGGTGCCAACGTTCACGGGAAGACTTGATATTGAATTACATCACCTATCAAGAATGTGATGTACATCGACCTTTTTGTCCATATCAACTCTTGTTCGGAGTAAAATTGGAACAAAGTCGTTGCTAGCTAGATTATAAGCTTTTTGGTTTGAACACCAAACTGTACTCACTCTAATATATTCCGAGCTTTCGAATTCTTATGTATTAATTGTCTGAGATATTATTAGTTAAGATTTGCTGCGGTTTTAAATTATGTTATTTCTTGTGAAAAATATTAAATTCATCGATTTCAAAACGTAATTTTGTTTGCGTAATAATTTGCTGTATAACACAAGATTCCAATTTCCTTTTCATATTGTTCTCAAGTATAAGTACATATAACATTCAAAACACTTTCGCTAAATTATGACCGCCATCTCGCAAAATGACTAGTGTCATAAAATGTTACCCGCATTATATAATATAGCGATTCCATCCAAAGGACCATATTTTACGAGGAAAATATACGTGGGTAATAGAAGATGAACAATATCATTTGGACGTAAAAGGTAGTCAATAAATTATATTTGTGATAAACTTTGAGAAAAATTGTTTCTCATGTTTTTCATTTGTATGTTCAGTATTCCTTTAAATGATGCCATCAAGTTCACCGTGTTAAATTGATAATTGTAGCTCACATAAAACAATTCACCCTGATATTAAAAGATAAACAGATATTTTCACCATTATCTCAAAAAATCCCAATATAAATTGTATGTTCAAAATGATATTCATATCATTTTATATCATTTTATGTATGATATAATTAAATAACTCAATTCACCAACTTGCTTTTTAAAAACAATTTATTCAGCAAACTG
The DNA here is from genome assembly GCF_026230105.1 of Diorhabda sublineata. Classification (NCBI taxonomy): domain Eukaryota; kingdom Metazoa; phylum Arthropoda; class Insecta; order Coleoptera; family Chrysomelidae; genus Diorhabda; species Diorhabda sublineata. The sequence continues at coordinate 19,638,378 of NC_079476.1, forward strand.
AGGATTTAAAACTTTAAAGTTACAAGTGGTTACACTAATCTGACTGGCCTACTAGACGAATATCAAATTGAATGAACCCAGTATTATTTTCACAGGCTTCTTCATATATTAGTTCTTATCTTATACAATAATAAGTATAAAATTAGATACATATATTTATGGTTCATTATAGTCACATTAATAATAATTAAATAATAAATATTAGACGATACCTTAATGGGGTTGAAATGAAACTATAAAACTGACAAAAATACTAATCACAGACAATTTATAGTAATGATAACTTAACGAGGTTAGAGTTCATAATAATAAATAAGTAATTGATGATGATGCGCCGCTGTGAAAAGGGTTGTTTCGGATTAATTAACTATATGATTGCAATCATGTACAATTTGTCGTCGTAGCTCTTTCCACGTAGAAGTTTCGTTGTATAAAATTTACTTTCCAAATAACTGAACAAAAAGAATTCTATGGGCGTTGAATCGGAAAATTCAATGAAGCCTATTCGTTCATCCCTTTGTATATACTACAATATCCCCTGGCTATCTATGATTCACTACCTATGTGTGTTTGGTGGATTAATACATACCTGGAGATCATAAAAGGCAAAATTAAGATGCTACTTAGACAAACTACGTAGACAAACTAAGTACGTAGAACATTGACATTTTTCGTTATTCATGGAAAAGGCACACAACTTTGACTTTCATATAGAAATTATTCAAGCAGGTATGATAGTTCGCTTGAACTACATATTACACAAGAAAGTTAGAAAGTTGTTAATTCTTGAAACTGGTGGAAACACATACTGCTGAAGCCAGAAAGAAGTACCTCCTGGCAAAAAGACCTATGTCTCTCGTTAATAGAAGCACAAGTGCAATGAATTAAGGAACTCAATGCGCACATTCAGGGTGTGGGATATAAAATAGTAAAGAAGGCTTTTCGCTTGATACCAACAAAACAAATACTACAGAAAACTATGATGAGAAAGGTAGCAGAGTTACTTCTACAACATTCAACTATTCACTGCAATTCAATTGAAAGGCATCAAAATGAAATACCGCTCTTCATCTAGGGATATTGAACTGAGAAGGCACCAGGACCAGAAAGAATAAAGTGCGTTAGAAAAAACATATCCGAGTAATGTACCATCAATTGCAATCAGCATTTGGAAGAGATGCAGACTAATGTTTCTGGAAATCAATACTTGATTATATAGGCAGGTTGCTTGAGTCTTCTGGAAAGCGGATTACTTGGAATAATAGAAAGATGTGGGAGACTTGCTAATATCCAGTATAGTTTCACTGAAGGAAAATCGACGATTGACGCGAATATAGTGGAGGTGGACAAAACATCAAAAAATTATGCGTGGAAAAATAGAAAACTATGGCTACTGGTCACACTGGACATCATAAACGCGTTCAATTCTGCACTCAAACAGGGCGTGATAAGACGTGATGGACACTCCACTATCTACTTTGGATGCTCTCAAACTATTTATCGAACAGTAAACTTATAATTCGAGATCAACAGGTTATGAACTTACCCTCTGAAATGTGTATTATTATGATATATTTCGTAACCACATGTCAAAAAATGTTTAACTCGCGGGAATGCATGCAAATGATGTCGCAATGGTTTTCATGGAGAATACAGAGATCATATTGATGACAACAACAAAGATTACCCCTGAGAAAATGGAAATCATACTCCTCGCAGATGAAAGAGGTATTCAGTAAGTAGTTATAGACGTACAAGAGATCCATATTGGAACACAATAACAAATAAAATACCAGGTTTTTTTTAAGAAAGGAACCAACAAGTACTCTACTCGTAGTAGAAACAAAGACTTTTGCCGAATCTAGGAGGGCCCTAATCAAATATACGAAGACTACTTACAACGTTAACTCATTCTATATTGCCCTATGTACCTATTTGGCATGAAACTTGAACTTTGCAAATATACTTAAATATATAACTTAAAACACGAAGAGTGTTCGCAATTCATGGGTGCAGTGCATTCAGAACTGTACCAACTGAAGCTGTAAGTACTGCCAAACAAAGTACCTATTGACTCGCAGACTCAGGAAAGAGCACGTTACATGAGAAATGAACAAGATGTGAAAAAGCTTGACAAAAAACGAACCATAAGTATGTGACAAAATAGGTGGTCAAATATCACAGATAGATGTCAATGTACGAAAAGGTTAATCCGTAGATAACAAGATTTCTAGAAATTTTCATATATACGATTCTGTTCAAGAATTTTTGAATTTTTAAAATTGCATGAATGTTTTTTTTTTTAATATATCATATATCATAGTTTATTATTTTATCGTATTGATGTCCTTTCAATCTAGTTTCTAAATACTGAGATATCCGTCATATGTAAATAGTTTCACTTGATATATAATATTACTTCTCTATTTTAGATTCATTTATTTCGATAAATCATTATTTCCTGAGAATAACTCTAATGGCATGGTCTCAATGATGGCCGGTTTCGATCTATTATAGGCATTAATATAAACGTGTAGAATCAAAACGTTTAAAGCTTATTTGAATACATTTATCCACAATGGAAACAAAGTAATCCCTCTACATAACATTTCCTATGCTCTCGAAAATCTTTTTTCCAACATATTACTTTATTTGATTGTTATTACTTCATTGAATATACTTTATATGCACGCTGAAAAAAAATTAATTTTATAGAAACTTAAGTTTTGTTGGTATTGCATCAAAACTAAACAAATACGGAACATCTGAGATAAAAATCACCACCTGAGGTCTTCAATAAGATAGCATTAGATAGGGGACAGACGTCTGGCGTCCCTAATATCGATAGGCGTCACGACGCATAATGTCGAAACATTCAACTGATTGAAAGTACACAACAGCTGTGGAGTGCATATTTGACCACGTTCGTAAATAGACGTGGATTTTGCAGCTTATTTTTAGGGTCAGAATATTTTAAGGGTGTTTGTAATAGATAGTATAAGTTATTCTATAATTTTGCCATAGTGAAATAATTTTCCCGAATACACGTAATCTTTCGTTAAATATATAATTTAGAACAATTTATAGTGATAACATTGACATTATTTGACAAAGATAGATACTGACAGCTAATATAAACAGTTCGTTAACAATTTCGAACTTTGAATTATTTGGAGAATGTATTATATAATAATAATTAAATTATTGAAAAAGTTTTTATTCCAGGGCGAACGGAGAGAACAGCACTTTACTCCGGGTAGATTCACTCCTATCAAGCTTCCAGAAGGTCCGCCACTCGAAGGAGTAGCTCATCTTCTAGATTTTCCCAGACATCGCTTGAGATTATTAGAGAAATTAGGGGAAGGAGATTTTGGAATGGTAAGATACTTTAAAATGAAATGCAAAATATTTTTCAGGACACGAAAAACCAGGTTTACGAGTTTAAGTGTATTTGCAAGTTTGTAGATATAAAATTTGTTTCAACCTGTTAATCGGGACCGTACTTGGAACGTGTATAGATATTTTCTCCGGCTATGCACGGTTCTTGTAACAGTACTTGCTATCAACCAAGTATCGGAAAGACGGTTTTTTGATGGGTTGGAACGAATAGGTTACCAAAGACGTATTGGTATTATTGGTAGTATATTATACTTATATAATAGTATACCGGACTTTATATCGTCTTTCAGGATCTCTGATAGTCTAAAAGTACACAAATCCTTCGATATGTACAGTTTTTGGCTTTGTATAATCTAACAGAGCAGACTAATCGGACAGTTTTTTACGTGTGTTGTATATCCTCTCCATATTGCATTTCTGAACCAGGTATAGTGGAGTTTCTTAGATAAACGTTTACATAGTATTTTAAGAATTATAATTTTCAGTATTATTCATTAGATTATAATTTGATCGTCTCCCGGTCATTATTTTTCGCGTCTTTAAAAATTAATTTCGTCTTAGGTGATGTCTAGGTTATTCCCTCTTCCCTTGTTATCAATTATCAGAATATCTACGGTATTAATTAGTACTGATTATATTTTTTTATTATTATGAACAGCTTATGAAATCTTCCAAAATATAATTTCCATTAAATTTAATATTTCTTAGGCGATTTCCTTTTCTTTGATCACAAAAATATAAAAATCAGACAATTTCACAATAATATTCTCATAGAGTAATTTATTTTGGCCTAAAAATATATGGCTCTAGATTTGCAAATAATAATATCTTTTGATTCAGAATTCCTTTATCGAATTACTAACTACAAATTGTGTTTTTGCTCACTTACCTACGAAGGATAGGAAAGAAAACTTGATAATAGCAATCAGAACACGTGGCTTTTTATATTGGTTCATAAGGTTTACAATAAGAACCTCGACGAACAATACAATGACTATTCGTAGTTATTCTCTTTCTGTATCAACAAATCGATTCGACGACGAGAAAAATGATCAATTTATGTAGTACATATATATACCTAAATATATATTTCTTTAATTTCTTATTTCTTTTGATATGTTTATGTTTCTAAATTGTCTTGATTTTAGGTCTCTTCTGATTGAAAAGTTAGTTCTTTTAAAGTCACGTAAAACTATGACATTGCCGTGTAAAACATGAATATCAAAATAGAAAGCTATTATAACCACAGTATTTTTGTTCTTTTTTCTTAGTTGTTATTTCTCAAAACAAGTAAAAGCTATCAATTGAATTCTTGTTATAGCATTTAAATTTATAAAATAGAACTGTACATTTTACTTAAATTGTTTAGATCTTTTTATCAATGCCAGCTTTCTCGTTCCTATTTATATGAATATATACAAAGAATTCGCAGCTCGTTCTCTTCTATTCGCTTTCATATTTCAAAGAAAATGTAATTATAATTTGACATGTTTTCTTTATCGGACATTTTCCAACATAAATTTTTTGCTTCAAGTCCGTTGGTAACGAAAGGGACATCAATAAAAGACTGGCTGCTGCCTCTTCTAAAATTCGCTTCTGTTCCCCTATTACTTACCACAAGGCTCAGTTCAGAGGCTCATTCTGAAAGATTTTCTCCTCCTTGATGATTTATAGGAGAGCCCCACATAAATGACTTTGCATTGGAATCGCCACATACTAGACATTGTTGCTTTTGGCTTTGAACGCTTGTTTTGAGGTGAAAAATTTTTCTATTATTCTCTATCATCACTCATATTTGGTGATATATAACAGCTGTGTACACCACCGGTATTTTTGGTAACCCTATTGTGTCGAGATTATCATCAACAAACCATTTTTCTTTGGTAACTAGGCTTTTGTTTGGCTCACTTGACCATATCGATGTCCTTGCTTTTTATCACATATTGGACATTTTCTGTCTGTGCTATCAGTGTTTAGGTTTAGAGTATTTTGATATATTAACACAGTTTTTAACAATTGAAGTACTATTCAGAATCGAGAACTGGAACCATAATGTTGAGGGTATTAAATTTTTTTAATAACTCTTCAAAATAAAGTAACTATGTATATGAATATATTAATAGTAACTCCATTTCTGCAATTATTCAGATATTGCAATATAATCTTCAAAATACTCTTCCTGCACTGAAAGTCTTCAGTTGTGATACTGTTCAGTTGTCATGTCGTTTATACCTCGATGGATTCCACATCTCCTATGTGGCGCCCCCGAAGCATCATTTGACATCTCGGGAATAAGAAGAAGTCACAATGGGCTTTATCGGATTAATAGGTTGAGTAATCTGTCACGGTGATTGAGTTTAGTACCAAAAATTCACGCACAATGAGCGTCCTGTATGCGGGTGCATTGTCGTGATGAAGGATCTAACTCTTGTGGCAAATCCGGTCGAACTCGCGCCACACGAGCTCTGAGATCAATCAATATTGTCTTTACATTGAATCTTGGTTTTTGTGACTTTTTGCTCGCGGTACTTCTACTAGCTTCCATTCCTTAATTTGATATTTGAGCTCCATATCGAATTTGGAAAACTTTTTTCTCTACTTCTAACCAATCCTCACCCTCACCTCTTTTTACTTTCTGTTATGGCGTAAAGAGCTTCGGTACGATTCTCGTACACAATTTCTTTATTTCAAGTTTTTGTATCAGAATTTCTTAAACGATTGTTTTGGGTATTGACAGCTAGTTAGCTATCACTTGGACTGTCACTCTACGGTTTTTAAGAGAACCGGAATACGTTTTAACATTTTCATCAGCGCTTGATTGTCTCTATAAACTTCGCAAGAAACTTGATGGTAATTAAAAAAGAGTAACTCTCAACAAGCTCTCCGATTCGAACTAAGTATTGATTGGACATGCTATAGCAGCAGTGCAACCTTGCGGCACCTGCAACTTGTAAAATAAAGTTATGATCCAACCTCGTATATTCAGATCATTGCAATAATTGGATTACCTTACTAATAAGTTGATTTTTAAACCACCAAACCACCGAAAGAATATTTTTTTCGACATTTCTATATGAAATGAAGAAAACAGAACAGTGAAGAATACAAATTTTTGATATTGATTGCATGACTGCTTAAATATAATTGGACGGCTATTGAAATTTAGTACAGTACTTCCAAATACAATTCCGCTGGTCATATAATCAAACCTAGCACACTCAGCTTCGGTAATTGCAGACTCTTAGTATGCAAGCGTTATGCCAAATATATAGTCGGGATTTTTATAAGACTTTTGATGTGTTTTAGAATCTCGTATTTGAGAGCGCTGCGCGTATTCTTTTAATCTTGAAATTAAAAAGATTTTTCATTTTATGAAAGTGAACGTATTAGCAACTTTGATAAAAAGTTAATATAAAGGATGAGAAGAACCGCAACAAATAATTCTCCATCAACCGTTTATAGTTCCCAAACTACATTTTGGTGTCTTTCATTGATTAAATCCATTTTTCATGAGCTAACAGCACGATAAGAAGTGCCTCTCCTTCAATAACGAGACATTAATCTTCAATTTTCGATATTAATTCTTTCTGTCCTCTTTTAGATAAAAAGACTGCCTCAAACGAACAAAACCGTTCCGTCTGGCTATTACATTTATTGCTTTTTTATTACGGACTCTCTTATAACGGCTTTTCTTGTTTGTTTCAATTTTGTTCCGAGATCAACATTTTTTACACAATATTTACCAATTACTTATCGACCAAGATGCGTTTAGTCTTTTCCTTTATTTAAGAAGCTGCAATTAAATCATGATTATATTATCTAGAGAACATGGTTATTAACACTGGAAATTTCAGAGTCATAATGATATTTGGACTTCATATTTCGAACAAATACAAACAGGCAGAATACAAAGCCTTCGATTAGTTTGTTTATGTCGCATATAATATGATCTATAATCTTGTCATGTTATAACAGAAAAAAACTATTATCCTATATATATATATATATATATATATATATATATATATATATATATATATATATATATATATAAATATACATATATATATACAGAGGGCGTCTTTCATATTTTGTTCAATTCCTTCCTCCTAGGTCCATGAGGGTCTTCCTCATGTCCTACTACTCTGCGGTATTTGGTAAATCAATGCTTCCTTCATTCCGTATAAATGCTTTCTTCTGTACTATCTTCTTAAGTATCACATACATCATTGCATACATTCACAACATTTACAATGATTGAATGATCTTTGTTTACATTAGATAAAGGATGTGAGGTATGCGTACGATAGATTGAGGTGTTCTTGATTTAATTCTTCTTCACTTTCTATTTCTGTATCGTTCTATATTTCCGTAACAACAAATTTATTGATTCGGACTCTCAAATACTTGCACGGTTATGTCAGTGGTCTCCGGCTTTGAAAACGATTCACCCAAACCCAAATCTGCAAAAAACTCCTTTTTTAACATAAATTTGGCACCGCTTAATGCCGGGGTCCGGGTCTCAGTAGGACCCCAATCTTGCAATGACTGCTCAAAATACAGTAACACTTGATAAATTTGGTATTTTTAAGCACATAGGAAAAGGCACATTTGTCAGTTGTATTGTGTTTCAAAAATATTGAGGAAAATATTGTACTGTTACAAACAAAAATCTGTCATGAAACAATTTACCAAATTAAGAAATAATAAATTAATAAGCAACACAATGATGTGGATTCTGAATTACAGGAGATTAGCACCTTTTCAAATTATATAACAAATTAGAAAATTAAAAATGTAGACATTTTAAATAAGAGACCAAAAGTTGAGGATCATTTCTATTATATTATTCATCAGTTATGCTAACACGAAATTCCTCCTTTTAAAAAAAAACAGTGTTAAATCATGAGAAATTTGTATATAAGATATTGTTTAATTTTGGATCCTAAGGAAAGGAAGAAATTTATAATGAAAAAGATTGGACGTTATAGCAGCAGAATCAGGTTTGATCAGGTTTAATGAGGGTGAGAAAAATATAGTGACACTGGGATCATGATCTGAATGTTTAGAAAGCAATCATTGTTCGATCCTAGAATACAAATGAGTCAATACTGACATCTGATAGGTTGCTTTCTTTCTTTATTTTTTTTTTTTGAACTTGAGAAAATATTAATCCCCCGTCTATAGTTATGTATAATTAATGTTAATAAACTGGGTAAATGGTAGGATACCGAGACTTTTGGACTTCTCAACATAAATATTGCTGTTATAAATATAATCCGTGCGTGTGAGTGAATTTATATACAGGGTGACAAATGCGAAGTTGCCTAAACTATATGCATCTCTTCTACAAGAGATGAAGAAAAAATAAAAAACTCTTGAAATATAAGAACACAAATAAATATATTTGACTTTATGATATTACGAATGTGTAATGTGTAATGGTGATTGTATTACAATTCAAAGGTATTTTTGAGTTGAGCTTAAACTTTTCACCACGAATCGAGGTGTTCTCGTTCTAGATTAGAGTTCGCAATCAACTAAAAGCTAATATATCTGATCATGATCATCACTTCCGAAAAGACCTACTGGTAGTTCCAAGAAGCTACTCATATAAATGATATAATTGTGAATACTTTTCAAATTAACTACAGTTTAATAATCTATTTATACTAAAAACCTCCACTAAGGAATTTTCCTTGAGATGTTATGAATTTATACAAATATTTCAAATTGTAATATTTTCGTTAACATATTAATGATGTGATTATAAGTGAATTGTGAATATTGTGAAAAGAATGGGTGTAATTCGTCTTTGGGTCGAATGTTTCACCTGATTGTTCTATGTTAAATGACTCAGCGTTACGGACTGTAAGTTTTTCACTGTGATCTTGATTGATGAGTTACGGAATCGCCAACACACCCATAGCTTTTTGCCGATGCTATCAGATTTCTCGCAATTTACTCTTAATTCCGAGAATAATGTTATTAAAATTTTCAATTCGATAATAAAAATGGAATAAAACACATTTTCTAAAAAATTCTGATCAATTGATCATTTTTTTATTATATTTTGACGGTACGTTAACTGCCCACCACTAACTATTTCTCGTCATATATCTGAAAATCAAACTTACACTTTCTAAAAGTTCGAAGTTGAACTGAATTTAAAAGATACTAATGAAAAATAAAAAAACTTCAGTCGATTCTCCCATTTTGACTTGAAGAAATTGGAGTTAAATTTTTCATTAACGTGAAATTTGATCGTAGTTTTTTCAGTTTATCATCGCTCCACCACTTCTTTATTTAATGTACTGAAATATATTCCACGGCACGTAGAAAGAAACGTTTTATTAGTCCGTAATCATTTTGAAGGTTCACGTTTTCGGGATCATAAACTGTCTACAGTCTAGACCATTTAACTAATTCAATTGTTTTTGAAATAAAAAAATCATTACAGCTTCTCGAGCAATATGACTTGTATTACTTTTTACATGTGGTTTCTCATTTTTGGGGCTGATTAAAGGAATAATAAAATTAGGCTAGGGCAAGCGCATGACCTTAACTTTCAGGGTATAGGTAGCTTCTCATAAACAATTCCCGAACTCACATACAATGTTGCCCAACGATAGTATAACTATCAGAGAAAGATTTCAGTTGAAAAATATGTGACAAGTTAACATTGGAGGGGTCTAAATGATAATAGGGATCCAAGTAAAAATTGTTTATAAGGACTTTTGATTTCCTACACTTACTTTTTATTACTACGAGATATGGACTTTTGGATTGTCGATAATGATTCGCCGCGACACAGAAGATGTGAAAAAAAGATATGAAGAATTTTCACTGATGTTTTTCTGGACAAATAAAAATTTTTGGGCTTCCCCTCAAAGACTTTTCAACAAGTATAAACTGAGTATTTTTGTTGGGCCACCAACTAACCTTATTGGGCGAATTTAATGTTCTCTTTCTAAGGTATAATACGCTTCATAAATGTTTCGATATTTTCAGGATGTTCATTCGCCTGAAATCAAAGGATTGGTTCTAGAAAATCTGCATTTAGTTATAAAAATATTTTTGATACGAGGAATCTCGTTATAGTAACGTGGTTATTTTGACTTTCTTGGAAAATCAAATGCCTCTCACTTTTTTTTCTTTCATTCTGGCCTTTCAAAATAGATAATTTCGAATACAGAATTCTTGAATGTAAACAAATATATTGACCGAATACTTTTGTTCAAATTTTACTTAATATGATCAACAAATCGAAACAAAATCAGAAAATGTTAATTCTTGGCAAGATACTCAATTTCCCAATGGCTTTCAACCTATGGAAATTTATTCAGTATGTGAAAAATAAATACACATTCTTAGCCTCTATAGAGGTAGGTAATAGCAAAACATTGAAGAAGATAAAACCAATTAAGTAGAATGAGTAACACTTGTAATAAAATTTAGGAGTAAATATTAATGAATAAATAAAGCAATAAAAAAGAAACAATTACAACTAGAGAAAAAATTAAGGTAGAAAACGAACTAAAAGCAAAGAGTGAGATCAAGACAAGTGATTGATCAGATAGTTACAAAAAAAAATCCAAACAAAAAGAAAACTATAATAGAGTACGTGAAAATACTTGCCAGGGACATAAGGCATGAGAAATGAGTAGAATAGGACTCACAGTTTCCATGCAGCGTCTCAATAGGTATAAGAATATACAAGAAGAAGACATTTCACTTAAGGTTAACAAGGAAGCGCACGTGAACTATGAAGAAGTCATGTAGAATACAAACTAATCATTATTATTGCCCAAAATCTATCTATTTGTCACTGGCTTTACGTAATATATCTTCCGGGGAGTTTCTAGATGGAGAGTATTTAAAAAAAGTTCATAGTTAGAAGATATTCACTGAAAATATCAGTCCTGTGTAGTTGGAAAGGATGAAGTATTGATGATTAATAACTCCGACATCATTCTAATGATGAATCATAATCGTGACTAAAGAATCAATGTACTTTCCTTGTTACTTCAAGCTACTATCTCATAATGCCACTAAAAGTTTTCAGTCTATAGAAGACATAAGAGAGCAATCGTCAAGGATACTGAATTAGAATTCCTATACGTTTTGTATTTTTATGACAATATAGTTTTTTGCTATGAATGAATAACTCAAAGTTATTCATCCATAGAAAGGATAATCGATATTTCATTTATATAATCATATCGCTCGAAAATTAAAGTTTAATAAATAATAATACAAAATTGAAACAATAATTTATAAATTGTAATGAAAATGTGATTAATCTAAAATGAGTGAATTGTGTTGATTATCAATCATAATATTTAGTGTATTGATATTATGCGGACGTTTGTTGAAGAATTTTCAAGAGTGATGTTTTTAAAATGCCTACTGCCTCAAATGGATCTGTCCATAAGATTTCCTTAAGAAAAATAAATCCAAATGCTACCGTTCACTCCACCGTTACAATGAATCCTTACTACCGCATACATGTATACCACACAAACACGTTTTGTTCATAGTCAATATTGACCGAGTACAAAAAGAGGCTGAAATGTCAACGTTATAGACCCTTTGTGCTATCAAATAGAACCAATATAGAGCTCAGAGGATATGCAGGATAAGGAAGGATGTTATTTAGACGTGGCTACTTGGTTGAAGGACGGCAAGAATGTCTCGCTTTTACTATTTTTCTTGTGCATTTATTTCTAAGGTTCAAATAAAGTTCAAATAATGAATGGGAGAGACAAAGCATCGATACAAACATTTCAAATACAATAATTTTGATGAACATTTAGGTTAAGTTTTAAATTTTTGGAGTAAAATGACTATCCTGGTGCAGGAAGACAATTTATTTCAAAATCCGGCTTCTCGTATAGTGTGCAATATATGGTAAAGTTTCATATACATACTTACCATTATTTTCTGATCTGGAAATGAAACAATACCACTGTTGGCTTATCAGTCATCCCCATAAGCATTTTATCTTCCATTTTCGTAACGTAACAAACGTGGATGGCTGTGTGTGACAATTTATTTTCTTATTATTATCATGTACTGAAGTTTGTTGCGTGGAAGTGAATACACAAGAATATTACGATTTTAGTGATACTTTCGTACTTTATATTTACAAAAAAAAGTGAATTTTACGAGGGTTGCTACTAAAGTTTTGAGATAAATAAATAAAAACAAATATTTAGAATAGGATATGGCTTTATTGTTTCTCAAAATATTCTCCATTAAGATCAATAATTTTTTGCATATTTTGAGCCAATTTTCGAAGCGTTTTTTCCATTCCGATTGAGGTAACTTCAAAACATGTGATTTGAACGCATCCATGACTTCTTCAGGTATAGAAAAATGTTGACCTCGCATTTTATTTTTGATCTGCGGAAATAAGAATAAATCATTTTGTGTACTGGCTGATGACCCACCTATTCGATGTTTTATCTGTTCAAAAACGTTTTCGTTTGAACTGCTGATGTGTGAGCTCGCATTCTCGTGGTGTGTGCTCTGCTATTGGTTTTCCTAGTTTTACGTTGCTCTAATGAACGACATGTCCAGTTGTTCCGAAAAAACAGGAGACCATTTGCTTCGAAATGCTTCGAGCTCGAACAACTTCTGTTGGATTTGGCTCATCTTGAAAGACCCATACAGTCGATTGTTGTTTAATTTCTGGTTCATACTCATAGATCTATGATTCGTCGCCTTTCACCATTTTATAGATATATTTTGAAACATTGCGATTTAATTTTTACAGCATTTCTTTGCACCAATTGACACGAGCTATTTTCGAACGATTGTCAAATTATCCAGTATCCAACGCGAAAAAATCTTTTTGACAGCCAAATGCTCAACGGCTAATTATTGAAGACCTTCACGAAATTCATCCTGTAGCGAAGTGCGACTATAATTGAATTCATAAACCCAGCGAAACACTGGTGCTTCATCGCCAAACGTTGAGGCGAGTTAAATTGGGATCTGTTTTTGGGATCAAGATGACCTTGGTAAGCTTCCAATTGTCGGGAAAGTGATGTTTTGCCTGTATATGGTTCATGATGTATTCGATCTAGTTTGGTGTGCAGTTTGCTAGTTTCTTTATAGCGTCTGAAGGTATGCTGTCTGGTCCTGATGGTATGCCATTTTTGATACATCCAGCTACGTTGTGTATCTCTTGGTCGGTAAACGGTTCGACGTTACTTTGTGTATTTTAGTTTGACCATTTTTTCGCTTTGGTTGGAAACTCTTTGATAATTTCCTTCTTCTGGTCAATAGTCAATAGTCTGCTCGTAGGGAGTAAATGCTTTCAGGTTTTTCGTCACTATTTTATAGGCATTGCCTCAAATGTTATTTTCGAGTTCTGCACAGAGGTTTTATCTTAGTGGCCTTCATGTTCTCAAATATTTCTATACTAGCTACTAGCTCCTTTGCCTTTCATTCGTATCAACTTCCTTTCAGTGCTTCTTGAAATCTGCTCTTTTGTTTTCGATTTTCTTGTATTTTTCTTTCGTTGAGTAATGCTTAAATAAGCTGATTGTACAGTTTTTGTGAGAGACTAGTGGTTGTCTTTTCTTTGATGGTCATTTCTATGATATCCTTAAACATCCTCCAGTCTGTATTTACCGTTTTTGGAGTACGGTTTTGTATTTGCATCTATCCTTTGACTTTGGATACTTAGCAGATTATTGTGTAGTCTATAAACTTTAGTAGCAAATTGCCTCCACTTTGTTTCTGATCGGAACTGCTACGTTTATGCGTTGGTCTTTTATCTACTCGTTTCCTTGGATCTTGGAAATAGCATAGACCAAGTCTTGCACAGCGTGTGCCCAGCCTACGTTCGTTTAAAGTACTTTTATATCCATATATGCTTTATTTTTTACTGGCTCTGCTGTTACTTCTTATTCTACGTCATGTCTTCACGATCTTTGCGGGTATTGCAGTAGCTCTCGTTTTTGCAATCTTTTGCCGTCTTTCCTGTAGCTTAGGCATTGGTTTGATTTGTCGACACCTTCTTTGCATGTGGAGCTATTATGTCCAAACTCCAGACATTTGTATTATCGTAATATATTAACCCGTGCTCTCACTAGGTTGTCAATCCTATTCGGATAGTTCCCTCTCTTATAAGCTCTATTGCTGTGCTTTTTTTAAGGCAACTGTTGCCGTTTGTCCTCCTGTTTAATCTTGTTGAAACTACTCTGATGTCCTCTTCTGTTTTTACTGCAGCTGTTATTTCCTTCCTAACGTCACCATTGCTGTCCAAAATGTGTACAATGTCGGTGTAATGTAAACTTTTTTTTGTTTTGAATCTCTTTTCTTAGATATTTCCGCTTCCAAGTTCCCGTCCTCGTAAAAAATACTACACGTTATGTCATACAGAGCAGCCAGACAATAAGAAAACAAACATTGCGAATAAATGTTTTAATACCCGTTAATACCCAAATTTTGTAAAAAAAAATAAAGATAACAATAATGCGCTTAGGATATTGCAAAATGTTTTTCAGAATAAACAGAATTGAATTTATTTTCTAGGCATCTACTCACTTATAAATATATGCTCGTATTTGTATTATGTTGGCGGTAATAAGCTGCAATAAAAATGACATACGACAACAATCTAATACAATTTACAAAAATTTTCCATATACTGAACAGTTAACATCTAGAATATGAGTCTACCGCATTTTCTGTGATGGATTTACGCCGATGCGCGTGAGGCCCACGCCTAATAATTTGAAGGGCGGCAAAATTTTTGGCATGCCAGAATTTTGAGGGCGAAAAAAGTGAAGACAATCCATTTCAAAAATTGCTCCAAATTAGTTTTTATGAAAAATTTTCTATTGAATATACACTGAAAAAACAGTTAACTCGTCTTGAGAGAAAAAATGTTTGCACTTAGAAGCTTTTCTTGGTTTGTGTAAATTCTTTCTCTTTTTCAAAATAGTTTTCTTGTTTTCAGGTAGTTTCTTCCTTAAAATAAATTAAAAGGTTTCTCAGCGTATTATAAACAATATTTATTAATTTACTTCTTAATTTGAGGGTAATTTTTAAATAGATCAATTATAGTCTTTATCTAGTAATGTTCTTGGACAAAGTGTTTTGATATTACTGAATTTTAAAAACTTTTCAAATTGTGGATGCTTTGTTAAAATCTTTAGCAGATTATGATTCTTGTGCCACTCATTTCTTGAATTTAGTAACAACATGTGCAGTTGAATCGGTAACAGAAGCATTCTTTTCTATTTTACAATATCCTTACTATATCTAAACATCGTTCAGAGATTTCGGAACAGCGAACAAACTCATTGATTTGCTCGACATGATGCATGTTAGGCATTAGAGTGGTCTGCAATAAATGATGCACAAAAATTTATTGTCGAAAGCAGAGATGAAAAACTGACTACGCAATCTGAACTATACGGGATTGAAGCGAAAATTACAACATTCAGAAACAGTAATTGCAGTCATTGTTTAGTATGTGGTTCTAGAAAATGTTAATGCTGCTAGTAAGAAGCTTCAACAATATCAAGGTGGTTTATGATCCGTTGTGCAGATCTGTAGTTTTCTGACTTTATTTCTTCAAGATATGACAAACAAGTTTCTGAATATGAAGAAAAAGTGAAAGCACTATCTGTAGTTTATTATTATTATCGTTATGATAACCACTTACATAAAACCAGAAAAATGCACTCAGATGGAATTTTTTGATGATCTATCTGAAATAGATATAAACGTGTTCAGAAATCTCTGCTAAAAAATTAGTCAGTAAGTACCATGACGATTTGGAAGAGGCAATGTAGGTATTCATTTCCATAATCAACTGAGAGATTTCTTAGCAAAAACGGCGGATGTACACTCCGCACAAAATATATGCAATGTATTGCATTCACGTAGTCTTCGAGATGTTTATTCATCCGAATTTTTTGAGTATTCTGGCTACAAAGATCTTTTGCACTCTAATAAATTAGTAAAAACATATTATATATAACGCACAATCATGGACCAAGACAGCATCTTGCATCACTGTCTATTGAAGTTCAGCTAGTCCAAGAAATTAATTGTAATGATCTGGTCTGGCTATTAAATAATGAGACTGGTTACG
Organism: Diorhabda sublineata; assembly: GCF_026230105.1. NCBI lineage: Eukaryota > Metazoa > Arthropoda > Insecta > Coleoptera > Chrysomelidae > Diorhabda > Diorhabda sublineata. The sequence goes on from NC_079476.1 coordinate 19,654,894, forward strand.
AAAAAGGGTTTTATATAAAAATTATTCTTCATTCGAATACTCCCCTTCAATATACCCCCTCCCCTCGCCGTACGTTTTTTCCATTGATCGAAGCAGTGCTGGAAGTCTTCTTTGGTGAGCGCCTTTAGGAGCGCTCCCATTTTTTGCTTTACCGCTTCCATGGACTCAAATAGACTTTCAAAGCAGATCTTTTTCTAACCTTTCTAACCTTTCAAGGAAATTTGAGCAGACCCGTTGACGCCTAAGCTTTTGGTCAGGAGTCACATTTTTTGGCACAGACTTTTGTCATGTGTAATTCCTCACGTAAAATTTTTCTAACCGGTTCTTTATCGATGTTTGCAGCTCCGGCAATCATCCGGATGCTCATTCGACGATCTGCAAGCACGATTTGATTGATTTTGGTCACTGTTTCCGGAGTTAAAACAGTCTGGGCGCTGGTCATCTTCAGTGCTCTTTCGGCACTCACTAAAGCGCTTACACAACTCAAAAAGACGCGCACGAGATAGAAAATTGTCCCTTTAGGCTTCTTACAACAATTTATAGCACTTATTCGGAGCTTTTTTCAAATTTAGCGAAAATTTGTGATTGATACGTTTTTCGTTACATATGGTTTTCAGCACGAGAAAAAAACACGTTCGTTTCAAACCGGTACTGCACAAATACTATAATAGTGACGCAAACATGTTTTAGGACGTGCATAGACAAGATCTAGATACCCAACGCACTACTCGTTTTTTACCCCACCCGTCTAGGGCGCCCTCTAGGCGCGCAGTCTCGTTATTTAATAGCCAAACGTCGTAATTGACTATTTACGCGGGTAAAAGCCAGGAAAATAAAATTTTCAAATTGATTAATATTAAAAAATAATTATTATTTATCTTTCTAAGGTTTATAAATTATAATCGCTCATATTCATTAGTTATAATAAAAATTGTACCTCAGTGAAATGAACTTTTTATTAAAAAGGGCAGCATGTCGAAGAGAGCCTAGGGTGGCAGCCCAAAGATATCACTGCTTATTTTTCATATCACACGAACAATTTTGGTAGGCTGAAAAGTAATAAGGAAAATTTTCTCTTTGAATGTCAGTGTCGTGAGTAATATGTATTTGAACGGAAACTTGATCTTTTTTCGGATAGTGAAAATAACTCTGAGTAAAATTGTATTAATATATTCAAACTATTTTTTTACTTCTGTTTGTACATCTGTTGAATCAATTTCAGGTGCATTTGTGCGAAGCGGAAGGATTACCCGACTTTAACGGTGCTTCGTCATTCCACAAAAAACAGTTGGTTATTGTCAAGAGTTTATGGAGAGGTTGTGGAGACGCTAAGAGGTATTATCCATTATTATTCTAGTTTTCTAACCTTTAAACGAAATATAAGTATAATTCTTACCGTACCCATTTTATTCCATTCCGTACAACACTAAAATCATTCATTATAAATATTTAGACAAGACTTCGGATACAATATTATCGTAGCTTTGAACAAAAATAAATTGTTTCCTTCTATTTCTATCCTCAATAAACCTGCTTACGAAAGCGTAATAGTACATCTATTGGAAGTACTGCAATAGTCTACTTGTTTCACCATGTTAGCGATTTGTACAGAGATGGAATTAAGAGCGAGATATTAGCCCTGGTGTTCGCTATTGAAGCAATATGAACCTTACTATATTCAGATAATTTATAGAGACAGGCAGATTTAACCCTTATTATTGAAATATTGTGAGAGGGAGAGAGATGAAACGTCAGAAGGGATTAGCACAATTATCCCACACCTGATCGCAGTTCCCATTTCAGTAACCAACCGACGCTCTGCAACAGACGTTTTGATTCCCTAATCAATACTCGAGGAGATTAGCTAACCAAACACACAAGTAATCGTCTTCATGCGTAGGATAAGTTTAAAAGGCAATTAGTAAACATATTCAATATTGGCGTAGTTACGAGGTAATTTAGTGGTCGATTCTTCGAATTTTCATTGATGGTTACAACTCCACGTACTAACGATAATTTAAATGAAAATATTACGCATGGCTGATAAATAAAAACGGTCAAGTCTACATTTGTAACATTTAGCGGATCGGAAAATAAATTCTTTACTCTCAATCACCGATATCCCGTCCTCTTTCCGCTCTCTCTTAAATGTTCAAATCGAATTTGATCAGTTTAACCAATTCCCTATTCAGCACAACACTTGCCTGTCTATTGACTTTGACTATGATTCACGTCGAAAGATTGGATTACAGAGGCACGACCTTGATTACAAAGTTTCCTATAGTCCGTGAGCTTATCTTGGAATATCTGGAATAATAAAATGACGAGATTCACAGAAAATTTGATAACGTACATATAATAGAATAATTTTGAGACACTTGCATTAATAAAAATAGGTACCATAAAATAAGTTTACTAGAAAATGAACTGGCTTGAATACACGGCATGATTAATAAACTACAAGAAATAAAAATAACTCAATTCACTAGAAATCAGTTATTATTCAAAATTATATATTTCTTTGCCACTCTGAGTCTCTACTATTTGTTCTAACGTAGCTTATCAACTGATGATCAATGAAGTTGATGCGTATGCCATCAAAATCAAAATCATTTTATCTGTTTTTAAACTTTTAACTATATAGTCCGGTCAAATTAGACCAAAAAATAAGAGTGAAGCTACATAAATTTCCATCAAGCTGAAAATCAGTAAAATTGTTTAAAATAGAATTGAAAATAAAATTTGAATGTTCCACATTATTTCCGTGTATGGGAAAAATTTTATTGAATTCAAAGGTCAAAAAAATGATTTTTTCACGATTATCAGCAAAAAGGTAATTTTTATCATGAAAATACCTTAGACAAATATTTTAGATCATAAAATTACTTACAAAAAACGTATTAATACTTTTTCCTACGAGCCACCGTTTCTGAGATATAACGATTCAAAAAGTTGTAAAAGTAATGTTTCAGATTTACTGTCTTAAAAGCTGCAGAACAACATTGTCGAACTTCAGCAACATCTTCGTCAATTGATAATTTATTTGATGAACTTATGACATTTCCAACCAGTCAACAGAATTTTTTTACAAATACTCACAACAAGTCTAGGTTCATTTCAATGTTGTAAGAAAAGTTTACTGCTGAAAATATATTGGTGAAACCATTAAATACGACAATTTTCACTTTTCGTATCATTATATCTCAGAAAAAAAAAGTATTAATAAATTTTCAATCTACAATTTTTGTCTTAGGTATTTTGATGATAAAACTTACCGTTTTGCTAATAATCGCAAAAAACTCATTTTTTTGACCATTGAATTGAATAAAATTTTTTTCCATACACTGAAATGATGTGAAACATTCAAATTTTATTTTCAATTGTATTATAAATAAGTTTACTGATTTTTAGCTTGATGGGAATTTATGTAACTTCGTGTATGTTTAAATTGACCGGATTAATATTTGGACATGTGTATATTTTATATTTTGGATTAATTCACATTATTCAATTTTCATTGCAGACACGAGTTTTTGAGAGAAACAAGCTGGTTAGCAGGCCTTCGCGATCCTAATCTGGCGAGAGTTGTTGGATTTTGTAGCCAAGATGAGCCTATGTGTGCTTTAATGGAGCATTCTGAGCCAGGAGATCTACCAAGATTTTTAACCCAAAGAGCCGTTGGCGAAGATAATAGTACTAATAAGGCACCTTCCATAAGGTAAGAATAAAATCTTAATTCTCAAATTATTGCAAACGTGTATTTGAAATCGAAATCTTGAAATCGTAAATTTATCGATTTTCTTATGAATATAGTAATTACTACTTTAGTATGACCAATGTTCAATAACTTTTAGACTTTAGACATGAGTTAAGAGATAATGTACAAAGCAAAAAAATTTGGTTATAAAGAAGAAATACGAGATTAAAATCGAGAATTTTTCTGAAGCATTATTGCGAAAACGAATTGGTGAAACTGTAAAATAATAAATTATTAATGAAACACCAATAGAAGAGAAAATTATTGAAACAGCAACTGAATTGTTGTAGGAACATAATAGGAATCAAAAAAGGAAAAATAGTCAAATAAGTGATATTAATTGGTCATATTCTAATTATACACCAACACTCACAAATACACAGTCTAATTTTGAGTTATTACTGTCGAGGTAGTGAACAGTCCTCTTAAAAATAGAATGGTCGAAGGTAGAACAGTTATAGGTAAAATAGACCAGGTAATGGATCAAATAGAAGAAATGGGAAGGAAAAATCAAAGGAAATCATTACACTGAAGAAACATAAATATACACGACTGACTACCTAAGAAGATTCAATAATGCGACATAATATAAAAAAGAAAATGTGAGATTGATTGAAGTTTAGGTTTCTTAGATGTGAAAAATATATATAAAAGTACTGCGTCGTTAAAGTAAGAGAAAAATAGGACCCACGGAACAAAGGATCACTTAATTAGAGAAAGCACTAAAAAAATTATCACAGATTTAAAGAGGCTGAGACACGAAGATTGTTTTATCGAGTAGCAGTGTCTCAAGAAGTGAGAAAACGAAACATTTTTTTAAATTTCTTAATGTTATTATGTAGACATGAAATGTTCCGATTTTATGGGCTACCCAGTTTTCGTAAATGATTTGTAATAGTTTCGTGTTTTCCATAACATTGTATTGCACGTTATCGCGGCTTGTTATAAATGATTATTCTTCCGCCGTCATTTAACCTGAATAACCTTTTAACCAAATAATACTGATGATACACTAATTTCCCATAATTTTAGATTAGGACGTTTATAATTACTGGTATTCAAGAGGCACAGAAAAGCCAACAAAGAACAGCCAAGACACGCAATAATTTCATTACAAGTTTAATGAAGTAATATGCGCTCATTTTTCTACTAACTGTGTACTCTAAGTTCTATAACCTGTAATTATTCGCGTATATATCACAATTAAGAGGTGATTAAATTAGATTAGAGTCACGATTTTAAAACTGTTGTGTGAAATGAGACGTTTCATATTACGAAAATCTCTTTGTCTTTTTGCGATGTTTAATAATGACATTGAGGCAAACTGAAGATTATATCAATATAAAGATTTGATTTTGTATATAACGTATCGTTAGTATGTGGTGATTATTGAGTCAAAAATTTTGAATGTTCTTGATTAATGGATATTTCTTTATATTGCGATCTTATTAACATACAACAAAACTTTATATAAAAAATTATTAAAATCTTTTTCTTAGTAAGTAATGTTCCGAATTATTTCAAAAATTAATACTACGAGTACCTGGCCTGACCTAGAGATGGCGGTAGTTGCTTGAAAAATACCACTGTATTATAATATACAATATATCATAGAGATATTACAGATCTCAGCCTTTGGATTTTGCTTTTCTCGGTTCGATTCCCGCAAATGCCAATTTTTTTTAATGTTTTTTTTTGCTAATATATTTATAGGAATATTGTTTTGAGAGAATTTTTTGGTATTCTTTTATATTTTATTTGTGGAATTAATTTTGCAAGGCTAATTAATTATCATTATAACTGAAAATTTATTCCTATTGTATCAATCAAAATTTTTTATTGCATTCCATTAAGTCAACATTATTTATCAATAGTGCACGTAATAATTTGAAGAATAAATTCAGTTTATCAGTACTTAAACAAAATGGAATACTCTGAAGGACCAAAACTCAATTACAATTAACTAAAACACTTTATTTAACAATTCTTTAATAATAAATTAGTACAACTACATAAAAAGACAGTACGTATACTAATATTATTTCCGGCTTTTCCATAAAATCTTTTTAATTGGGTACGATACATTCGATTATATTATATTTCAAATCGTAAGTCATGCACATCAGCTATTTTTTGCTACTCAATAAAATGTAATATACTCAAGTTTTCAAAAAACTTGTGTTTACTTAAAACTGTAAGTTCCTTCATAAAATATTTGTCAGCAATAAATAACAGACGACTAGCCATTTTTTACGCTCATTGTAAATTATTTCGCACAGTATTTTAATAATGAGATTTACAAGAGTCGATTTGTTTTAGCTATATCGAGATCCATAACAAATATCTGATCACTTTACCGTTGCCCGTTGAATCAGAGACACGCATGCGCAGTACGCAACAAAAGAAAGAGATAGAAATACATAAATGATTCTCTTTCTCTTTTCATTCGCGAAACGCTTTCACTTGTAGGCATGCCTACTCTATTGGTAATATCTCTATGCAATATATACAGCATACAGTTTGAAGACGACACCATGTTGTTTTGTATTCGATTGGCAGCCATCAATAGTGAACGTTTTCAAGGAATTTCTAAACAAGGAAAAAATTGCTCATCGAGAAAATCCATTTGGATGATCATTGACTAAAAGTGCGCGAGATAATAGGCATTAAAACAGTGTCGAGAAGATGTTTCCATAGAGTTTTTAGCAATGTTTCACAGAAAGAAAGCCGAATTTTTGCACCGTTTCATAACCATGAATGGACAATCAAAACAATGGCTCCAGAATCGGCTTCAAAGAAGATAAAGACCGTTCCATCTGTAGGTAAGGTCATGGCGTCGGTTTTTTAGGATGCGCGTGGGATAATTTTCATTAACTATCTCGAAAAACGAAAAACTATCAACAGCGAGTATTATGCGAAACATCCGTTATTGCAACTGACAAAATTAATAAATTGGAATTTGAATCGCTACCTCATGCACCCTATTCGCCAGATTTAGCCTCCTCGGATTATTTTCAGTTCCCAGATTTGAAAAAATGGCTCAGTGATCGAAAATTTTCCAATTAAGAGGTGATGTCGGCAGTTAAAGTCTATTTTAAGGAATTTGACGATTCTTATTATGAAAAGTGGATAGAACAAAAGAAGATTGAATATAATGAAATATATATCTTTCTCAAAATTTTTGTGTTTTTGCTAGGTATTTCTGGGACCATCCTCGAACAGCATTACACCTTAGTAACATATATACAGTGTAAACCATTATAAGCTTAGTCGACGGAAACTATTGAAAATTTTTAAATGAGAGTTTTCTAAGATGCTCGTTCCAGTAATAATATTTCCATTTTTTGATGAATACGTCTATATGTACAGGATATAAATTTTTTGAACGGGGACAGATAAATCTCAATTCAAAAAAATGTAATCCACTTCTTCGTGTGATTATTGGAGATTGCAGAATTATCAGTAGATTTTTTTAGAAGAAAAAACAAGAAATAAAATTATCAAGCAATAATATTTCTTAATAATTGTCTGTTCGGCATAATTCTATAAAAAATATCTTCTTTATAATTTAATAACGAAAATAACTTCAACTTGTTGATAGCTTTCTGGTAATTAACAAGGCTACCAAAGTAGTCTACGAAACCTTCCTTCCTAAATTCCCACTTGATGAAGATAATACCAGAAACAACAAAGTTTGTTTCTAAGCAAGAAAAAGGTAAACCTATCGTTGATAATTAAAGGAATGAAGTTACTCCCTTGGCATCCAATTGACGATCTATTAATTATTGTTTTTTGAGAATTCATATTGATCAGAATTCAAGGCAATGAACATTTCGTACCAAAATTGCTTTGAATGGATGATACCTTATCCACAAATATTTCGGAAAAAGCAGTTAAGTAACTGGAGTTCATTTTTTAGCTGCAATATAAGAGGAAGTTGTACTTGAGGCATATTAGAGAGCAAAAATTGATAAAAAAATAACTTTGGTTTATTTTAGATCAATCAAATAACTAACCTAACAGTTATAATTCTATACTTTTTTCTCCAAAAAAATATGACAGTAAATATCATTAAGATGCTTTTGAAAAAACATTTGATTCAAAAATAAAATATGAAAAATCTATTGAGAATTGGAGTAATTAATCATTATGATGTTTGTAGTTTTCCAATACAATTTACTCGCTTTTAATGGACTAGATTTTTATTTTGTAATAGTAATTATTCCCAAATTATAATAGAACTTTGCTGTAATTTCGAATGAGTTTCATTGTAAATGTGCGGATACGAGAGCAGGACTATGTCCGACACTACATATGTGAAATAGATTTATTTTCAATAAATAGTGTCTTCTATTCATTCTCTCATTCCATATTCAAATCAAATATTAAGGAGTTAGTTCTGTTTCTTCCATTTCATATATTTGTTAAAACTAAATTCCAAGTTTCTCTCTTGAAAATCAGAAAAATAAAATTAGCAAAGGTTTGTCCTATCACATTGATACTTGACTATTCTGTTACTATGGAGATATTTCGTACAATTTAATGGTATTGTTGCCCTTTAAATTAAATATGTATTTAGTTTTCACCACTAACTACTTTTAGCTGCTTAGTATGCATCGACTTACCGAACGACTCACTTTAATGAACTTCAATCTAAGACAGTTGTAAGTATCAGTTTTCTGTATCTAAAACACTAGCGGCGTTTGTATAAGTAAAGTAAAGCAATAAACTAGTTATTGAAAACAAGATTAGTTTTTTGTTCAAATTTTGTTAAGTGCTCAAACTCCTCTAACCGATCATCTATTTTGAAAAACCTGACAATTAAATATTTATATCGTTAGATGTAGTTTCTTTATTTACAAAACTAAAAAACACACTGACATACCTCAAAACTAAATTATCAAGGCTATATAACTAGCACTTACAACAACATACTGTAAATTTGAGAATGAAATTTTTGAGCAAATTGATGATTGTGCTATGGAGGCATCCATATCAAGTGTTTGGTGTAGTACAAATAGTAGTGGGAGATATTGAGGAAACTGTCTTAAGCCAGCTTTACATAAATATTCCAGTCTTTTTCCGTCATGTAGATGACTGTATTACTGCTATACCAAAAATTGGAATTGAAAATATAAGTAAAAGATTGAATTCTTATCATTCAAACTTCAAATCACAATAAAAAAATAAGAAAATTAATTTTCTCGATTATCATTATCTAAAATTAACAATAACATGAAAATAAAATAGTTTACAAAACTAACTTCAAGATATTTGAATTTCAATCCATGTTATCCTATGTCACCAAAGAGGGCAAGGATAGCAGCAAACAATCAAAAGATATTAAGAGAAATTAATAATCCCGAGGAAATGATGAATAATATATTCAAAAAAGGATTAACAAATACTATAATTAATTAAGGAAGAAAACACGAAAATATGGCATTTCAATCAATATATTAGAACAAGTTATAAATAATATAAGTATCGAAATATATCTCGGCCAATCTCCATTTAGCTCCATACGATGTTCAATAAGTTCGATTACTTTTTTATTATAAGAATCGTCAAACTCTCAAAATAGCCATTAACTGCTGACATCACCTCTTTATTGTTGAAAAATTTTTTACCAATTAATTTTTATTGTTTTTACACTTTTATACTTATTTTTATATTGTACTTGATCATAATTTGAGTCCAAGACGATGAATACATAAGTATTCGAGAGCTCGGAAATATATTAGAGCTAGTACACTTTGGTGTTTAATTTTCCCAAAATCCTACTAGGGAAACGCTTATAAGTATTATATATATAAAGATTAGTTGCTACCTCTTTATTTCGAATTTTAATCATTCGAAATTTATCGATATCGACAAAACGGTCGACGGACATTTTTAGTAGGGGATGTAATTCGATATTCGTCGGAGCATTAGCCAGGAAAGTAGTTGTTTTATGCTTTGAAGAACGTCAAATTTCTAGTTATTAAAATTTGAAATAATATAAGAGGTTGCAAGAAGATTATTATGTATAATGTAAAGCAGTATGAAATATGATATATTTTTTTATAAAGACCGAAGTATGTGGAAACTTCATATTTTTACCCGTTACTTTAAACAAATTTTCGGAATATTAAATGCAAGAATTCTACATTTTTATAATATCATTTTAGAAGTGGCGTTTTCTATTTTCAAACATTTGTTAAACACATTTTATATACAAACCCAAAATATATCAAGTTTAGGTAGTCAGTTCTCTCCGATGCTTAACATTCTAAGGACATACCTCCGAAACGTATTTAGTTGTTTTTTTATAAATACACCCAATCCAAAATCCCACCACAATTATATGTCAATTTGATAAAACAAAGGCATATTTTGTTTCTGGCGCTATTAATAAAACAATATGCTAAATTTGTTACTATTTTCCTACGTAAATTTTGAATAGACGGCGCTCATGATAATTCATTTCTCTCTTTCTCTCATTCTATCCGCTAACTTCTCTGCCTTTAGCTGTTCAATTAGAATAATTACGAACAAGTACATGAAAGATGAAGTCATTGTTTCGATGTTTGACGGTAATTTTACGAGAATGGGTACTTAGGTAGTTTTCACTATTTGATATTCAATTTTAAACTTGTTGGTTTTTCGAGAGTGACAATGAAGGACTTAGTTCTTCACACAACTTAATTTACTTTTAACAAGAAGAGGGTTTCGTTGTTCTACGTGTTCATTACTTATTTTATTATGCTCTATGTTGTACCATTTTCTTTGACAAAAGAATTACTATTTGTGATAATAATAACTTTCATTATCTACTTCTTAAATAATATAAAGCTTGTGTGTATTATGTATGTGTGTACGTATTATTCAAATAGATCCAAATTTCATCATAAAGGTACAATAAATATCACTTTTTCAGATCTTTTCCACGTTTACTCGTGGTGATTTCTCACACCTTTTCACCTTCTTATTGAGAGAGTCCTTCACTGCTTTCATAATTCTTTTAATAATAGCTGCATCAGCTTATTGAATATCGTCTCAACTATTCTGTAAATAGCGCTGCCGTGTTTTTTGAATATGCAAATGTAGTTCTGGAAAAAAATTCAAAGTCATGTATGTTGATTAGAGGGGCCGACGTAAAAACCAGCGAGCTATTTTTTCCAGTCTGAGAACAGAAAATGATCCGAGGAGCTTTAATCTGGCGAATAGGGTGCATGAGTTATCAATTCAAACTTTAATTCATTAATTTTGGCCATTGCAATAACGGATGTGTGAGCTGATGTATTGTCTTGATGAAACAACACTTCTGTTTTTGTTTGATTCGCTCAAATGTTGCAACGAGATCGAATAAGACTCGCCGATGTAAGTTTTTTTCTTTTTCAAGAGAAGGTTATCCCAGCGCAACCCCCAAAAAACCGACACCATGACCTTGCCTGCAGATGGAACGATCTTTGCCTTCTTTGAATCTGGTTCTAACTTTTCAGTCCATTATTTTGATCGTTATTTTGCTTCGGGTACGAAATTACAGACCCACGTTTCATCCTTGGTTATGAAACGCAAAAATTTGGCTATATTTTTGTGAAACATTGCCAAACACTCGATGGAAATATCTTCACGATGTTTTTGTTCCATTGTGATCAAATGCGGCACCTATCTTGTGCACAGCTTTCTCGTCTGCAAGCTCACTCACTTTCAGTCAACGATCATTCGGTGGTTTTTCTTCGACAAACATCGACCACTGCGATTCTGTTCTTCGCAGTGCATACGGCCTCGTTTAAACACTGCTAACCAATATTTTACTGTTGTACAGTCTCACCCAGAGTAGAATCTAGTTCGGCTTTTATATTGGTTGAAAGAAAGACAGTCTTTAAAATAAAAGTTTTGTATCACATAACAATGACCAATTTTTTCCTTGTTTACATATTCACCGAAAACGTGGGGTCTTTAAACTTGAAAAATATCCTGTATAGATTGTGTACTTTCTAATACAGTGGTATTTCTCAAGAAACTACCGCCATCTCTAGGTCAGGCCAGTTTCTCCCGGGATCATCCTCGTATATTTTCTGTTTATAAAAACATTAACATAAAATAAAAAAATATTACTCATATTAACACTTCGTTTAAAAGAAAATACTCAATAGAATGTTTATGTCGCAATAATTGTTCAATATAATAAACATTTGTTTGTATTTTATCTTCTATATTTCATAATAATTTATTCTTTCAAGCAGCTCGTTCATAATTTGGCTATCGACTAATTGCTTGATCTATTTAGTTGTGAGGTTGATATGAATTAGACCTGATAGGTGATCGGGAGGTAGTGCGACACTATTGCAGAATACAGTTATGCGAGATGAAATATAATGTTTACTCCCCGTATAAAATTCGGTGAACATCTAACAAACCGTCAGTCCACGTGGACTCATCATAACCACTGTTTACCAATGAAAACATGAAATCGTAAACATAAATGCATTTCCATTGGCCGAATCTGTCTGCGTATATTTCTTCGAAATATTCCTGTTGATTATCTACGACGGGAAAAAAGTAGGCACTAATCTGGAATGAGAACTGATTTTATTATTTATTCGCTCATATGTTTCTTTGTTTGAATATCAGCAACTCAAGTATTTTCATGGTAAAAAAGTATTGATTATGGTCATGTTAACTAGTGTTCAATTCTCGATACGATTATAAAATGTATGGAATGAGATAATGTTCATTCAAAAAGTAGTTTTGGAATTTTTCAAAAGTTTATCAACCAACATCGTCAGATTTTGAAACCGTCTTTTTTAATTAGAACACTTTTTGATAACATTGGGTTGAGTTTCCTCGTTTCTTTCACGAATACTTTATTTGTTCATTAAATGAATGATATAAAAGACCAAGTAATGATAATTTCCTAAATTATTTGAATATTTCACGACTATTAATTTAGTCTATCTGTAGAGGAAAGAGAATGTTGAAATTAAAGCTGACAAACAAACGGAAAATCTGATTAATCACACGGCACAGAATGATTTACCTTTCTACGTCTCTTAGAACTAAAACTTTTAATGATCTATTCATACGAAAAATGTGTGGCAGACTTTTCATTGAAATGGAAAGCTTTTTGAACTTAAATCCCGTATCAGAAAATTTGCAGTAATCATTATCTCTTTTTATAAGACAAATTAGATTGTCAATTAGTATTTTTAATATATTTAATATTATCTGATAATTGTTTTAGCATAGAAAGAAAGGAGGAAGGGGATTAGAGAATATAATCGACCAATAGCCGTTTTTGTTAATTTGATTTAAACATTTCGTAAGATTGCTCAAATTATCAAAGTAACCAAACATTAGTATTTCATAAGTTTTCATATGATAATGGAGATTGAGGAAGTGCTGTAAATTTTTGAAATTGCCTCTATCCAGGTTTGCTTTTTGAATATGATACTAGAATTTTTACCATTTCCATACAACAAATTTGCGTTCGCACTAGACAGTTGAAGAATTTTAGAAGAGACAAAATTAGGCCAGGAGCCAGCGGTAACAAACATTAAAAATGTCGATTTTAAGCTTTACTTACCCCCTTATTCAAAATCAACCCTATTTTTGTGCTTTTCATTTTTTAGGAGTTAAATCTATGCCTTATCGTAAAAAATTTAAAAATCTTCGATTTGACCATGTTGAAAATATGTGTGTGATTAAGAGTAAAATAAAAAAAAAAGGTTAATGGTCATACACTCAAACAACCAAGTAATACAAACGCCTATGAATTGGCTAAATGTTAATAGTGTTAAATCTAAAATGCTTTAATTGTCATGAGTGCTTAAAATTTTCCAAATAATTCGTGATTTATCATAACCTTGTAATAAACAACCTCGGGAATAGCTGCAATAAACTGAGAACTAAACTACTGACATAAGACATATACCTGACAGTGACTTAAAATAATAATACAAGGTAACTACAAATGAATTTAATAATGAATATAGGACAAACCTCACAATATACCAATGTAGAATATATGGTATTTATGTGGATTTTTCGAACTAAATAGTTGAGAGGTTTCCAAATCGTTTCCAAACTGCCTTCGACGTCTTAAAGAGACCGGACTCTTTGATCCTGTGATTATGCTGTTCATTAGAGAAGGTGCCGTTAAAAATATCTCTTAAAGCACAGAAATTAATTTTTACACCGTGATTAAAAACATTCAGAAATAAGTACACTTTAAAAAGAGAATAGGGAACTAGAAGTGTGTAAAGATGAAAAAGTTTGTAGTACATACACTATGAGCTCCACTATATTCTCATTAAATATTCTAAGCTACCTAAAGTAAACCTAAACAAATCGGTAGGGTTAATGTAATAGATAATCTCAAGAGAAATATTTTTATCCAATTAGTAAAATGAGAGGCTATATTAGGTCTTATTGTTTCCAACCATGCAAGATTATTAGGATATTGATGGGTACTTTTCCATTTTATATTCAGACAAAAAGATATTTCCTCTCGTTGAGAAACATATCACAAGAATATAATCCTTTAATGACAGTTGTATTTTCAAGAGAACAGATCAAAACCAAACCTACAAATATACAACATAGCGAGTTGGAAAGATCCGCAGATCCCTTTAAATGAATAATAAATTTCTCCATTAAGCGTTATTCTAAAATTTGAATAATAACCGTTCAGGATAGGAATTAAGCGAAAGTCTGTGTGTTGCCTTTTGCGTTTGTTGGAAACACAAATGGAGCTCATTGTAAATTATTCAAAATATAATAGAGAGCATTTCGAATTATATTTTGATGCTGTGAATGCAGAACGGATTATGAGATCACGTCTAGTAATTTCCGGCTTGATATGTTTAATATTAGAGAGAAATGGTGACGTTGAAACTTAGAGCTTGGTTAGTTTCAAACCATAGAATCAGGAAATTATTGCTGGGCTTTATCAAAAATTTATAGGTAGAAAGCCCGACGTGTTTGCTATCAACTACTTGATTACGCCCATAATGAAATCTATAGACGACATATGAATAATTCAGTATTATTTACTTTGATGGGTGTAATTGTAGGTCATCAAATATTTGTTTATTCATCAAAACCAATAACGAATTGTTGGCTACTATTTGATTAAACTTGATGTGCCAATATAGATGGATTATTCATAATTCACATTTTCTACCAATTATATCCAATACTTTCATTACTGACTTTTGTTTCTGCATTATTTGCTATTGTTAAAAATGGTAAACTGGAGTTCCACACGTTATATAACTATGAAGGTATTTTATACTAAATTAACTTTTTTTACCTCTTTTATCTAGACTTTAGATGATTTAATTTTTTCGCGTTTTTATGCAAGAATCACATATTAAATCGATCAATAGCCCCGGAACTGGGGTTAGACCACATTCTTATTCATTTTTCTCTCAAAGTACCGTCTTTAAAACGGCAGCTGACAAATTTTTATCTCATTTTTTCTCCAATAATTTGTTTGTTTAGTTTTCTTAAGTTAACAACTTCTGCACAATGCTCGATGATTATTATGATAAGAAACACAACTTGAAATTTTACATTTGAGGATGAAGAAACTTCGTTCCAAATAGATGCCACATTCCCTCATGATAGAACAAAAAAAAAGAATTGGTGATTTAGAACACTGTTGAAAGCTATTTAGGCAAAATAAAAATAATTATTCACTTCAATATATAACGATAGTTGAAACTCTGATTCACCAGTAATAATCTGGAATAAAACGGAAAGCATTTGAGTGGATATGAGCCTTTTTTCCCCAAGACAATTCACAGTGTCACAATTCGGTAGAAACGATTATCAAATTTAAAAAAATAGACTTCATATGGTTCTCATAAATAAAAAATTCTGCAATATGATCGCCCGATGACTGGCTGTTTTCAGATCAAGTATTGAAATAACCAATAAATAAGTACTCCATTTGAGGCTATGTTGTTTGTGATTTTAACACCAGAAAACGATATCTGAACGGAAAAACTCTTCTCCAGTAAGATAGTATCCCTAGTAAGCTGAAGATGTAAAATATTGATTATTCCTCGCATAACTGTCTTCTGCAATTGATATTGGAAGAACTATACTTTATTATGACACCTTAACAAAGACTTATAATCAAAAATTTCTATTTTTCATCCATTCAATAACGGGACAGCGTTATAATGCAGATTCTTCTTGAACTTATTTTGTTTAAATCTTTCTTCGGGAAAATTTGGATGAATATCCCAAGGTTTGTTTCCAACATTAAAAAATATTAGTAACAATTTTATCGTACCTCCAGATGGTGATGGGAATAAAAAGATTACACGAAATTAAAAAAATAACATAAATCTTTATAGATATAGCTAATTACTTAATATTCACATTTTCAAAAAAATCACTTACCTAATTTCATATTTCGGACAATTAAATAGAGATATGTTTGTTCCTTCTCTGGTAGAACATCCAACACGGCACATTCATGGCAGTTAAGTTAAGTTAGTATTTTTAAATATGTTAAACTCCTATAGTATATTGGGATTTATTTTCTTAACAGCGGCAACGTTGCATTTTTTATTATGGTTGACCGTAGATCATGAAAAACGAAAGCACAAAAAAGAATGTTCGAAACTCGTCTTCGAACACCATGGTTGTCGCTTTACTTTTCCTTACATTACTTTATTTTTATATTCAAACATCCAAAATTATAATATAAATTCAAAACTAGCTAAGAGAATAAAATGTATATGATTAACTGACCGAAGGTTTATTCTTGATATTTGTGAGTACCTATAAAGTCAACTATCACATTTTTTAAATATAATTATCACAAAAAGGATAAATGCACATGTGCCAGATTAAACATCCTTACCAATGTCCCAGGATACATTGGACGTATTTAGAACATGTTCGGAACTAGAAATCTGTGCTCCACTAACACAGGATTTCAAATCCTGAACATGTTTTATTAGAACCGCGAACGCACAATTACTAACTGCGCATGAATCTGGTGACAGAACATGTTCAAGATATCTACCGCGAACAAAGCTTATATGTTAGTTAAATATTCACGAGTTGTGGTTCTTTCCTATAATCAAGAGGAAAAAACTCAACAGTGGCATTTTATTGAAGAAACAAACTCAAGATACTGAACGAATAATTAGTTTAATTTAAAAAAGAAATGCTGTTACTACGACAAGTAAGGACAAACGGTTTATGCATGGTGACTTCGAGCGACCGAAAAGAATAGTATCCGATATTCAAGTGAGATAAGCATAAAAGAGTCTTGTCTTGTTAATAATCGAAAATATGGTTCAGTACTTGAAGCCAATTTATAGTATAAAATTGATTATTTGGCTTCACTTCCATATTATTTGAATAAAATTCAAGATACTAAGTTCTCCCGTTATGGATATTTGTTATAACTGCGGACTAAGAGCCCTTTGGAAATATTCGCGTTTAGAGCTTAAAACTCGATTGGGAAACAAAGCGCTCTTCACATCCATGATCGGCCAATTTATCCATTGCCGACGTTCGAACCCGTTTCAATCTTACCCTATTCAATATTCAACTGATTGTTTCGTTATATTGTGAGAGGTGCTACAAAGGGCATTAGGATGTAATAGACATAATTTAAGAGAGCATTGTTTCATTGATGTCGATGTCTCTGTTGAAATGCGAATTTGGTATATCAAACTTCAGTGCTTCATTCCTATAAATAAGAACCGAAAAATAATTATTAAATCTGCAGATTTTCTCAGATTGAATGTTGCGATATCGGAAGGAGTGAGAAACATTTAACTGTATATCAAAATTGCTTAGAATAACGTTAACAACCTATCTTTTTTTCAAATTATGGTGGAACTTGTAACGTTGATTGTCGTTTGTGCCGTCCAAGATCGTTCTCTAAAATAATGTAATGTTTTTACTATTTATTCTTATTATCTTACGCTATTTCCATCGTTGGCGTGAATTTATATACATATTTATGTACTCTATTCATTTAAATGAGACTTAACTAATCCATTAAATTCACCGGTCACTTTTCTATTTTGTAACGTTAACTATGACTGTTTATTATAAACTAACTAACTCCGCTAAAAAACTCGTTTATATACCCAAAATTAGGCTCTCAAATATTGTAGAAAATGAGCAAACAAAAGAAATAAATAAAAAGACCTTCCTAAAGAAATTATTTCTAAAAAAAATTTAAACAACTCGCCACTGTTTATAAAAAGTATATCAAACGTGTCGCGTTAACTATGACTATTTATTATAAACTAACTAACTCCGCTTAAAAATTCGTTTATATACCCAAAATGAAGCTCTCAAATATTGTAGAAAATAAACAAATAAAAGAATAAATAAAAAGACCTTCCTAAAGAAATTAGTTCTAAAAAAAATATAAACAACTCGCCGCTGTTTATAAAAATTATACCAAATGTACCGAGAATTCGCCAAATTATAGAATTCTATTATAACAGGACCGACTTCATGAAATATCCTATGTTTCGGACCTGTTCGTGACAATAATAGTAAAAAACAATACAATTGTTCCTTGATGGCAATAATCAATTTTATTTTTAGAAGGGATCTATTTCGTAAAATTTGTAATTTCTATTCCTTATTAAAGTGCGTACCAAGCTTGAAAATAGGGGTGGCAATAAGTAGCTAATGATGTAACCTAGAAATACGTACAACAAAAACCATAGATCTGAATAAAGTTAGAAAAATAAATATACAAATTGTCTGCAGAGAGTCCTCAAACGCTTTAAACAGATATACATTATACATATACATAAATTCGAAAACAATGAGGTATTTTTAGTGAAAATGTGCTATCATTATTGGATGGCAATAAAAACACAGGGCTGAGGTAAATATAATTTATTCAATGCACCAAGTTTAGAGTTTGTAAGCAAAAGCTGTTATGAGATATACTTAGAAAACCAAATAGCGTCATCTTCAAATTATCCCAGCTTCCTTAGCAATAACTTCACATCACAGTTATTATATGTTTTCCATTTTATAATATCAATATAAAATTTTCGACACCAGCGCAAAGTGAAGGTGAAGAAAATTTTATCCTTTATTTAACCCCTACAAGAGAGTTATCGTTAAGTATCGAAATGTTTTATCGTTAAATATTCTATTATTATTCTATTCCAAAATGATCAGTTCCAATGATGAAAAAACTAACATGTCAGTTACATTTACGAAATATGTACAGAAATTTCAAAAGTAACTCTTGGGATTTTAGTTGTGCTATAATGATAAAAGATAATTTATTTGTTTGGCTAGAACTAGAACTGTGAGTACGGTAAAGTGAATTTAGCATGACTTCATAAGTGATTCCACAGATATATGTGAAATTCAATTAAAACGAGTAATGGACTTGGGAATTAGTACAGAACTAATCACACGAGCTTCATAGTGCGATAATTACTAGCTTTGATAAGAAATTGTTTACGACTCCGTTTTTTTTGTAATTTCACTAATGCCTTCGATTGTGTTTATCATGATATTCTGATTAATATACCAGAATATTATGGCATCCGAGGTGTTCCTTTAAAATGGTTTGTATCTTACCTTGAATGTAAAAAACAATTGGTACGAGCAATGTAATTTAATAAGTAATTTACCAGTTAGCAGTCGTGTACCTCAAGGTTCAGTTTGAGGTTCAATTTTTTTGGTATTCATTAATTATATCACAGATTCAAGAATTAATGGTAAATTCACTTTATTTGAGGATTACACCAGTGTTACCTGGAATGGTCCAGATATAGAATTCTACCATAGGCGAAGATCTCATTACTATCAAGTCCTGGTCTGACAACGGGCTCTGTTGAAACAGTGGGAAAACTTTAGGTTTATCCTACAAAGGATTTTTACAACCTCTAAAACTCAACAATAACTTCGATCTTTAAATTCGATAAAGTTTCGTGCTCTAAATATTGACGGTGTCCTTCAATGATCTGGTTGATGCAGTTACTTGGACGAAAAAATTATCCTCTGCTTGTTTTGCCATTAAATCTGTGTCTAAACAACTCTATTCTCGTACTGTTCCATCTAATTACTACATTCACAATCAGGCTTTATTAAAATATTTATTATGCTTCAAAAAATTTATGAATATTGACTTGTTTGTACCCTTTTCCATTTGAAATGTGGCTATACAAAAGCAAAACTCAACAAATAAGAGTATATTTTCTGATTTTAATATAGTTTTTACTCGTCTAAAGTTAATTAAGAAACACACAAATTAAAAGCTGTACGATTTTATACGTACTTCATTAATAAAAAATATTTGAATAAAATTCATTTGAGGTGTATTCTTTTGTTCGACAAAAACAAACTTAGCTCGTAAAATGGGTGGAACTTTTAAAAGGCTAATTGGTGAAGCTTTTAAAATAGTTTTTTTTTGTTTTTTATCTCCGCCTTTTATTACCAAACTTTATATTAAATTCTAAAACTTGCTAACCTTAATTTAGGGCACTGCTATATAGCGGGTTGTTTTCTGGTTTTGCTGTTTTACTATAGAAGTAAAAAACGTCATCACTTGCTTGAAAATTTTATGATGTACCAAAGAGATTAAAGTATAACTGAACAATGGAAAATGTATGATAAACAACATTATATCTACTTTTTATTTTGATTTTCATTATTAAAATCATGAAATATACATGACAGAATATGAATGCGGATTAAAATATCTCTTATTATTGGAAAAAATAATAATTTTTCAATAATAATTTCCAAAAACCAGTTTGAGCACTCTTAATACCTTCATCAACATACTGAACACACTGTTTACCTTACCACTATACCAGCACTCACGATTGCACTGTATGACGCACGTTTGGATAACCAAGTTATCGTCTTCAGAATAAACTGAGTTTATTTTCAGTCTCTGAAGACGATAACTTGGTTATAGAAACCCGCGTCAGACAGTTAAAGCTATTGATCTTAGCAACTATCTAATTATTGCAACATCCATATTAAGAAATTAATTTAGATAAACATAAACATCGCCAATACATGTGATCATTCAGTACAGTCTAACATTTAAATAGTAGTCCAGAATTTTAACCATTGCTTTGTATATTTTGCGTCCTACCTCTTTTCGTAATAAACAGAAGTATGTTGTATAATGACTTACCTCGCTCTTTTCCACACCTAGGTCTCTGCAGAAGCAATCTCCAGAGTTGTATGCGCTATATACACACAAGCTTCAGATCTAAGCTTCTACCTAATAGCCAATATAATTTCTTTTATTTGAGATTCAGCTTTTCTCATCTCATCTTAATGTGCTCGTTCCATCGCAGCTTCATATCCAAGTTAAACCCCAACTTAATTGGGTTTTTAGATATCCAGTTTCTATTAGTTTTACCACTGCCAATACACATGTGTCATTTGCAAATGTGGCTACTGCAATTTCTTTTACTGGTTTATCAACAGTGTGTAGGAGGTACAGCAGAGATACTGTCTACGAATACACTAGTTTTTAAATTTCATATAATTCCATGGGTAGTTTCGTAATATTTTTTAAAACGATAACAGTTTTGAATAGAAACCTATTGAACGATAAGTCATATCCCTGAATTTGCCATTTAAAAATTTAATGATTTAAACAGTCATTGGAATACATCAACTTTATTTTTCACCCACTAAATAGTATTTATAATCATCCCATACTATATGTTTATCCCCAATTTTGATCACATTTGTTCAACCATAATTTTTTGTTTTAACTTATTATATCAGCAGTTCGGTGAAGCATCGTTGTCATTTTCCATCATCACTGATCGTTTTTACGATTTCCTCAATATTATTCTTAAAATAATTGTCATTGTCATCAGAGGTGCACGTGTAGTAAAGGCATTCCCTAATAACTAATTAATTGTTTATGTGCACCATGTCTGAAATTAAAGTAGCTTCCACTACTTATATTCGGTAACATTGTAAAACATAAATAATAATGCTTAAGTTAATTGACAGAACATTAATACAATTATTTAGTTTTGTTATGTACTTTTCTTCAGTTCACTTTAGTATATTTTCGATTTTCATTCAAACAAATATTGAAGAATCTGATTTTCCCTTAACAAATAAAATTTAGAGTCATCACGCTATATAAAAGACTACATCTAAATACTCTAGAAGTTAAAAACGGTTGGTATGAGGTTGACCTAGTTGACTCATGTGATCATTTCCGAAGGTCCTTTTTCGGTCGATAATGAAATTCGCGGTGAGTACTGCAATAGATTCATGTATTTCGTATATTATTTCGAAAGAAGTTCTAAAATAAATGGTAAAATCATTTTCTAAGCAGATCAATATTCATAAATAAAACTGAACTTTACGATAAATACTATTCACTAACCCTCTTGTAGTAGTAACTACTTTTAAAAAACTTTAATTGTAGAATGATACCTAGTTTAAAAGATTCTACTCAACAATATACCTTGGTGTCAAATACTATAACAACTAGTCTCTTCTAATCATCTAGATGTCGTTAATAATTTTTATATATTAAGCAAAAAAGATAAGTTAATACCTATATTTCTAAATTTAAAATTATCCCATATAAAATTTACAAATAGTCGCCTGCAGCATGAATACCAAAATCACGTTTTATCTAGATTTGTTATCCAAGTCAAACAACTATATATTACCGTATCAACTACTCTAATAAGAAAATTAGAAAATGATTTAAAAAACATAATAGTTAAAATAAATGAAGTAATTCCTATTAATATTTTCCAAAAATTTAAGGAAAAAAGTCGAGAAACAACTGAAGCACTTTTTAATAAATGCAATTAAAAAAATTTTAAGAAAATTGATAAGCTAATATTAAAACAACAACCGATTTAACTGATTCTGTTATACAAGATAAGTGAAAGAAGTTTTATCTTTAGGTCCCAATTTTGCATAAAATATTTCTAGTGACAAAAAATTACCTGTGACAAATATCTCATGTAATATTGAATGCAACACCAATCATCTAAATAACGAAATTCAAAATAAAATAAGATCTGATACTTGTAATATTATCACTAATTTCAAAAATAAATTGAAAAACAAAAGACAACAAAACAATATTAAACCTCAAAATATAACTAAAGCCAAAGAATTCATGAATAAAAATAGAAATCTCAAAATTTTGAAAGCAGAAAAATCTAATAAAACTGTTATTAAATCAGAAGATTATAATAATAAAATGATGAAATTATTAAACGATGAGACAACTTACAAATACATTAAACAAGACCCTACGAATTCTCATCAAAAACAAAATAATGATCTAATTCGATCTTGGGACAACTTTTTATTTCACCATCAGACGCAAAAAAATTAATAATCATTTATTTAGATATTTGTAAGCGTTCATTCAAATGTTTTAAAAGTTAAAAATTAAAGTTTAATAGTAATACACTCTTAAGAATAGGTCTAATAGTTTATTCCACGATAATTGTGCTGATTATGACTTTTGATAAACTTTTAAAATGGCAAAACTTTGAAATTAGTGACATTGGTCAAAATCATCTGCGTAAAGGAAAACATTAGAATGTAATTTTAAAACAATGCTATTTATGAATAATAAAAATAATCACGGCCCAAGAACTGATCCCTGGGGCACTCCAGAACTGTAATAAAGATCTGGGAGTTATTTTGAGAAGACTAGCAGAGACTAAATCTTGAATTTTACTGTATAGTTATTAATTACTAATTTTTTCCAATTGATATTGAGCAAATCGCTGTATTATTGAATGAAATTAGGTTTCCGGAAGTTTTTAATAGTGTTGCAAATTACATTTTTAGCTTGTTAAAGATTTCAAGGGAGGAATGTATCTAATACAAATCCAAATTGCATATAACTCTACTTGGAGTATTGTGGCTAAGATACAAAGCTCTTTGTTTTGGGTTTATGAAATTGGGAGAGTCATCTCGCTTATCAGAGGAGACGACTTTAAATTTGGCTTTGAAGTTGTAGAAGCTGGGACAACGGGCACAACCTAAAGTTAGAATCCAGCCACATGCCCATATTTTATTGCTCTCCAGTGTCCTTGTTATTGTAGCCTAATGGTAATTTTTGCCGCAAGATTCTCTGCATAAAAATTCCCTTGAAATAGGGACTGCACAAGAAGCTAGCAATTCTACAGTAGATGAAACATGGTTGGAAACTGTATTATTTTTTGAATGAAATCATTGAGTGCCTCCTGTACACAAACTTGATTATATGTTAGCACCACATACCATTAAGTGTTTTGTTTTTCTAGAAAATTTTACTTAGCCGGAGATTCTCAGTACATTTCTGACTGCTAATGTAGAAAGTACACTCTGGCTTTGTGTGATAACGAATTTTTCAGTCAATTAACAATAATTTTTATTTTCCTGATAATATTAGACCTGTCATTATATGAAATGAAGTGCGTCGCAAATAACCTGGCAATATAATAAGAAAACAAACATAGGGCAGACATCTCAATATTTAGAAAATAGACTAAAAGGTCATCAATATGGTAAAAAAAATATAACTGCATTAAGGATCCACGGAATATCAGAAAGCATAATTTCAATTAGATTTAAAACCGAAGAAAATACACGAAAAAGAGAAATTTTAGAAAGGGGTCACATACATAAGAAAAACAAACCTATGAACTACGAATAATTTGACGCTGCTATATATCTTTGCGATGTAAAAATTAAGAAAAAATCAATTTTTTACTTTAAAATTAATTTCTATTTTGATTGTATTTATATTTTGATATTTGTGGGTGATCTATTGATTAATATAAATACGCAAATTATCAGTGTCAAGTTATATTTTGATAAAAACCGCAATACGTCGGAACGTCAAAGTTTTTCCTGTATTTAGAAAATTATAAACAAAACTAATTTCAAATAAAAAGAGATATAAAATCAAGACGATTTAGACACATAAATATATCAATAATTTCTCAATCTATTTTCTAAATATTGGAATAAATGTCCTATGTAAACAGTAAACAAAAAATTGAAGAGGCTATTAATGTCGATTCTGTATGCATTGAGGGACGAGCTAAAACGACGACAGATCAAATCTTCTTAATAAAACAAATACTAAGGAGCTGTTATGAATATGAAAAACAGTTTTATGCTATTTATAAACTAAGAGGCAATTTACGATTCTATAATTAGAACAAAGTTACTGAACTGCTTGAAGATATTTGAAATACTACTACTTAATTAAGCAAATTAATAGAAATGACACACTCCCAAACAAGAAATCTACTCAGAGTGGGAGAAAACAAATCGAAACCATTTGTAGTATCCTAAGGGCTATGGCAAAGAGACCCATTTCTCATCTTGTTATTTATCGTAGCTCTAGAAAATAGTGTAAGAAAAGACAGAGTATCTTATCAAACACAAGCCATCATTGCTTAGTTTACGAGTATACGCAAATGCAAATAGTAAGAAAAAAAAGGAGCTAAAGATTAATAAACAACAATTAATAATATCAACAAGTTAATGTGGGTTTCCAAAAAAAAAAAGAAATAAAAAACCAGTACGTGAAAAATAGAAAGAATAAACATTAAAAGAACAGAACGTTTTATGTAACTCTGTAACCTAATAAAGTAAAAATGATATATCATGAACTGGTTGAGGACAAAAAAAATTGAAATCAGAGAATTACCAAAAAAAAATAGAGAAAATAATTTACAAAGCAACCATAAATTAGATCTAGCATCGTTTTCATTTATATAGTTTCCGCTACACTGTCTCATGACTTTGATTTTTCTAAAATTTTAATCGTGATCATTATCATACCAATTTAGAAGAAAAAAAAATATTTCTATGATGAGCATGGCCTGTCAATAGTAGCTTACTAGCCATTCTCTTAGAAATTACTGATTATGGACAGAATTCAACTCTAGCTTTAATTAAAATTCGTATTTTTACTTTATTCTCAAAACCTACAAACGGGAAGAATAAATTACAAAAAAATGACCAATGTTATGAAGAAATAGAGACAGATTTTAAACCGGCAAAAGGCAAAAGGGACCTTTGAGGATTACGGGAATTTTAAAATAAAAATGTCTCAAGAGACACAAAGAAAAGATGTTACAAAACCAAAGAGAGGTATTATTTATAATTATAAATATAAATATATATAAAAATCATATAATTTACAATTATGTTTTCACTAAAAAAAGTATCAGTATCAGAAAATCAACAGCAATAATTTCAAATTATTTCATTACTCATCAAGTGATATTACTTACGATATTGTTTGAATTTGTTGCTTTTAATGTATTAATGTTGGTGATCTAGTCTATCGAAAGAGATAGAGAGATTTGATAAAGTAGAAAATATGCTTGTACAGATTTAACTGAGTAGGTAATCATGGAAAGTATCGTGTATTACCCTTGGGCACGTCTATGAGCATAATCCATTACCAGATAACCATCACTGTTCCTTTGTTTGCGTTTTTGTCGAATTATAGTCCGAAATAGTAGGAATAAGGATAATTTCAATTCGAAAACCAATTCAATCCTTTGGGAATAATGAACGGGATCCAATAAATGATTATCAGAATATTATGCTTTTGTTTGTTGATATTTATTAGTACGCCGATAAAGTAAATTTTGATAATTAGTGCCGATAAGATATTTTTTGGAAAAGGCACGTGTAATTCTCAATTTAAATGAAAGGGGTGCAGAGATGAGAAAACACGCAAAGTAAAAATTAAGCATTAATGCCTTTTTGATCAACCCTATAAGAGTAAATTGGACGGAATATTAGCCTTAATTATTCAAATGTTTTGTGATCAATATCAAAGAGACGATCATAATTATTATTGTTTGAATTGAATAAGTTCATTTTACGAAATGAAATATATTGGTATTTAATGTGTAGATAGGCGCCTAATAGATTTTATGTATTTTCTTCAATCATGTACAATAATTATTAACATACACGTAAGCGTAAGCGTTTAGTATAAACGACAGTATTCACGGTGATTTCTAGTCACCCGATAGTCATTCAATTCCGAAACCTCCATTGTCACTTTCTTACTAATTTGGATGGCAAACAAAGAAGACGTAATCAAAGAAAAAAATATATTTGCAATATTCTTGTGGGAATGTGGCAATCAAATACTGAAGTGAATTCTTTTCAATATGTATTCCAAGCTTTCGAATAGCTACGTATTCATCGTCAAGGACTGAAATTATGGTCGGATTACTCAATAATTATAGTGAAATGGGTTTGCAGTTTGGTAATTCCGACCATTCGAGATTATACGAGATTATACGATTCGATTTATACTGGCTCATTTTTAGTCATCAATAACATATTTTTTCAATATATTTCTTATTGTTGAATGGACGTTTCTTTCACCAATTGTAATCCTTTCATTTTGTATCATTTACAAATATTAAAAACAATTTTTCGTTAATTTCCACTCATTTTACCAATTTTTAATTGCTCCCGTATATGTATGTAATTCCATATGGCTCGCAATTGCAATAATTTCCGACTAGTTTCGACGTTATTACGTCTCATCATAGCTCAGAGTAGTTTAACAACCCTCGTTCGGGCTTGAGACCCGAACTGAAAACAACGTCAAACACAGTCGCTGTTTGGCACATGTAGTTAAACATTTTTCAGCGAACTCCAAGTGACACCATCCTCACTTCCAACTGCGAATTACTGGTCAGGTATAAATCTAGCGATGACTACCTAACTTAGCGTTCGCTGGGGAATGTTTAAATACATGTACCGAATAGCGTTCTTTGACGATGTACTCTTCAGTTCAGGTTTCAATCCCGAACGAGTGTTGTTAAACTGTTCTGAGGAGAGGTAATAACGTCGAAACTAGTCACTAATATAACCTCTCCTTGCAATTACGATCCATTGGAGATGCTAATATCGAAAAAAAGGTCGATTGACGATCTTCAGAGGAATTGTAATTCAATATTCTTCGATGCATTAGCCAGGAAAGTAGTTGTTTTCTCAAAAACGGCAGAATACATATATATATATATATATATATATATATATATATATATAATCGTTTTCGTATTGGGAATGCGACAAAATAAAACACTACTAACTTCAATATATACCGAGCTTTCAAATACTTACAATATAAAAATATGTATCAATGTATAACAATAATAAAATTAACCCATAATAATTAGTGATAATTGTTAAATATACAATTCAGAAATTTCGAAATTTAATATTGAAATTGATGCTTGTTAGAATTAATTGATCGAAATATTGATTGTGGTTACTATAGAAATCGTTATTAATTTTCATTGGTTAGGTTATGGATGGCACTGAATTTTTATAAGTTTTATGAGGTTAGGTTGTTGTGAAAATATTCTTTCTTCAATTTCTTATTTCTTAGACCTTTTGATATATTAGTGCATCTAAATGTTCTTGATTTTAGGTCTGTTTCAAAATTAGTTTTTTTTATAGTTTTTAAAAACATAATATATATATATATATATATATATATATATATATATATATATAATTTTTTTCATAAAATCCCATATTTCATCTCAATATTTACTTACTTTTCCGTATACTTCGCCAAAACCTGCATTTTTTATCAAACGAAAACACATTACAATGAAAAACGCTGGGCTTTGTTTTTTCTTCGAGAGTTGCGTAGGCCGAATGAAAACAGATTATTTTTGTTTTATTTAGAGCACATTGCGAAAAAGCAGTAACAGTGGGAAAATGTAGCGGGTTATTCGTATAAAATTTATCAAGCAAAAGTACAGAAGAAAAATGAAGAGAAAAATGAACTAATTTATAATTAACCACCAGCTGCCGTTTCCTGTAATTTTCTCCGAGCCTTAATGGTTACTATTCACTGAAATATTAAGAGCTTGATGAATTGGTTCTCGAAAGAATATGGGAACAAGGGAAATGTCTGTAGAAAAGGGTAGTGTGTACTCGCAATTTTCAAACTAAAATTAGTGTTTTCTATTAAATATTACTGACCACTTTGTCTAATAGTAAAAGAGAGTTTGATGCACCTACTCATCAGGAAGTAGTAAGCTGTCTCACAGGCCTCAACTATCTGAATATGTTTTGCTATATCCAACAGGGAATGAAATATCATCATAGAAATATTTAAAAAATGGACGACTATATTTTAATAATGTATTTTGAAGGTATTTAAAAATTATTTTTCCCGCGGTACTAACCCCAGCAGATAAGTGAACTTTATATTCAATGATATTATTGATCATTACTTTTGGAGATAGCTGAAACAATGTAGGAAAATGATGTAAATCTCATTCTTAACTACGAAGTTATTGATCCTCTTAGCACAATACAATATTTCAAAACAGATAGAGGAAAATTACTCTACCACTAAATCGAAAATCGTCTGGTTTTGATTCTGTTAGATATCTTATCAAGTATTACGTACAATTTAATTTATAGTTATCTCAAATTAATCGTCAAAATTTTTTATTTGGACGTGAGTAGCGATTAATTAAAAACTACTGAAAAAGTCAAAAGTTTTATAAAAGAAAGTCTCATAGCTTAATGAGTTGTTACCAGAATTAAGTTTAAACGCATTTCAGCTCGTTTAGTTTGCAACTAAAGACGTTTAAGTGAGATTGTGTTTCAGTGATTGTCGTGAAAAACAGATTTTCATCAAACCATCAACATTAGTGATAATACAATAACTTCAGCGGATGATTAAAAGCTTAATGAACTATTTATAAGAGAAATAATATAGCAAAACACGTATAACATATACTCAAGTCATTCCGAATCTCGACCATTTAAAAAACAACTGTTCATTGAAATTCATCTTAAGCAAAATTATTTCATCTGGAGCAACAGGAATCCGTTTATTAGACCCAATGTGTCATTACATATACTTGTTACTAAATAGGGTAGATTACTGTGAACGGCAAATGCTTTAAAGCGATGCTCAACGACTTGCTCCAACTTCTACAAAGAGTATGTGGCTACAACATGAAAGAGCAACGACCAATACTGCAGAATGATCATTGGAAAAAAAATAAGAGATATACGCTGTATTGTGCTAATAAAATTTTTCACTTTTATTGACAAAGCAACTAATTGTGAAGGGAGGTAGGTGATTGAATAAATTTTTGGCATTAAAGATGATGGAGTCTTTAACCAGATCAGGGGTGAGTATTATTTAAAAAATGCTCAAATTTTTCGAAGAGGTGCTAACTACAAGACCCCAAGAAAGTCAAACCATAGCAAAGATGCGAATCGAACAACGAGTAGTAAGTTGTTTAAACAGTACGAGAATCGAGCTATTTAAACTGAGATTTAATGGCACTACAAGAGATGATAATTTTTTACCAAGTTTTCTACATATACAGACCATTGAAAGGCACCTTCAATATGTAGATAAAGAAACTTGATTGAATTTGAGGATCGTATTAAGTTATTATTGAGTTTTAGACCTGGTAAAGTTCCTTCATATGATAAAACTGAAGCTTTGAATGGAGGACGTTCGCATGAGACCAAGACTTAATACTAATGAGATCTTTGCCCAAGATAGATTGTAAAGCTTATATATCCGGACCACTCTAGGTTATACATGTGTCATCCGCAAATAAAGTGAATTTACCATTAATTCGTACATCTGTGATATCATTAATGTTACTATATTTACAAATAAATATGTTTCCTTTAAGGATCAACATACTTTCTACTTCATATTAGTTGTATGTTTCTCAAATGTCCAATCAATTTGATAATTCCAATTTTAACTAGCACCCAAGATCGCTTTTGTCTCCTTATATTCATTTGAACACTCGATGTATCAAAGATATTTTAATAATAATTATCTGATAATTATTTTCAATGTACACTTTTTTATAAACGACTTTTTTTTTCAAATTTTGTTAAAAGTTTTCTTGTAGGAACGAGCTGCTAAAATTTTTCTGATAAAATTAAATACCAAAAAGCAATTTGCTTGCCTTGGTAAACTCTAACACAACAGACTAAAGTACGTTCAAAGGAAGTAACTCTTTTGAAGACACGACGCGGCGGCAAAAAGGAGTTTAAGGAGTTTTCAATTTAATATCTAAGAAACTTCGCGCATTATAAGCCATCCTTCACTGTGATTTTCCACTTACTTTCTCGTCTTTTAATTCCAGAAAAATAATTTGTAGAAAGTAAGTGAATGTACTCGTGAGAAGAAGGGTTCATCTGTTTTATCTTATGATACTTAAAAGGCGAAAGGTAGACAAGAAATAATAAATATTCAATATTATATTTATTTAAAAATGATATCCCCCCTTCCAACATACATGGTGACAGCAAGATTTTATTTTTCTCTTTATATCAATTACGATTACGCAGTCTTTTTATATAGTATTTTCCTTTCGTCATTGTTTTCTTCAATATTCAATTCCTGAAATTAAATTGCTTAGTTTCTTTAAAGCCCTTTCATATATTTCAGTCTGCTGTAAATAAATAATTCAAGTACAAAGCTTTATACTTATTATGCCATAAACTGCCTGCCTGCTCGAATATGCTTTTGCTACATAATTTATCAAGAATAGCACACAAAAAGAAAAAATATAATGAGAGGTAGTCGTAGCTACGCATATTTGCAGCCATAAATAAATACAACCAAACTTGTCAGGTGTTGAAGCTACGAACTAATATGAAAATAATAATGTTTGTTTTTTTTTAATTTTTCCTTATGTCTTTTATATATTTCTTGAGTAAATGTTCTTGATTTTTAGTAAGTGGTAAATCAATGAAACTAATTTTCTTTTACAGCTATGGATGTCTTATATACGTAGCTACACAAGTAGCTTCCGGAATGAAATATTTGGAATCTTTAGATCTGGTTCATAGAGATTTAGCCGCTAGGTACGTTTTACTATTTTTTAAATATTTTTTATGCATATAATGAAATTAATTAGTGGTTGTACTTTAATCGTTTTATTACCAGAACGGGCAAAAATAGACCTACTTTTATTTGAAAATATTAGCCATGGATAACGAAGAATTCACAATTGAATATTTAAGTATTTGCTATGTGGAATGCCGTTAACAATAGAGGTGGATAGGAAAATAAAGATTGCAACAACAAATAAAAAAACGGATTTTTGGCCAACTAAATAGTGACAGAAAAGAAAAACAAACTAAAGTTTAGAACATCTGATTGTACCACAATAGGTGTCGATATAACTATCACTATCATATAGAAATAAGCATAGCGTCAAAAAATATTTGTTGACATCCTGAGTATTACTTGTCTAAATGGATACGGAAAAGTAGTCGGAAGGAAAAGTAGGGGAAACATATACGGTTTAAGCTACTCACATTATATTGAAACAAAATGCTTCAAGGAGGATCCGAATTCATTAAAAATACATGGAAAAATCACTGGTTTGGAAGGTTGAAAGTGCACACGGTTATTTATTGTAAATAATATTATTGCCTATAGAAAAGAGATTTCAAATCAATGTCGTGTGTAGCGTACCAACTTTCAGGGTATCAGAAAATGTCTCATTTGTTGAGACAAGCAGCGGCAAATTTAAGCCCCTTTTGGTTAGTTATTCTGGTACTATAGCTGTTCTAATGAGATCGTGTGCAATATCAAAGTAAAACGATAACTCACGAAACATTAAAATCTGTGAAATGTAGTCATTACTTTTATGACTATTTACAAGTGGATACGAAGGAGTAAATGAGTTCGGTAAGAACGAAGAATAACCCGAACATCCATAAAAACAAGATGAAATAGCTCGTTCCAAAGGTAAAAAAATGTAAAAACTGAGCTAGGACTTCTGGAAAGACACTTGGAAAATTGGACAACTTCTTCTTCATTCTGACAAACAAGTTGTGCTACAAGTCGCGATTTTTGACTACTAGAAGTCTTCTTATATGTCTTCGCACCATCCTTAACATGTTTCCAGTCATGGATTCAACGTTAGTATTAATTCTAAATGTTTTGTATCATTAGTTTTTTATTTAAGATAATCCATTATCTTTTTTGGTGACACTTCATATGTAACAACTTCCCAATGCTGTTTTTAACTTCACAGCAATTTTAAATCAGAATTATTAATATTTATCTCGAAAGGAGTAAACTTTCACAGGAAACCATTAAATCATGTATCCTCTAACATGAATATTGAATTAGATATGAATCATGGAATCATGGAATTCATCTTTCTATGGTTATCACTAACGATGTTAACGATGAAATTGTTCAAAATGAATAACACGGTAAATATCCTGTAAAAGATACTATAAGCACTTGAAACAATGGTCGCATTCAGCGGACGAAACCGTTGTGCAACCGTTGTAAAACCTTAGCGGAATCGTTCGCTGGTGCATACGCTACAAACTCAGGAGCAAACAAAATGTTTCGGAAACGATAGATAGAATTTGAACGTGAGAAAAGTAAACAAAAACTGAGACAAGAGCAAGAACAAAACCAGAAATTTGTTAAATCAACTGTGTTTTTTGATCAAACGGTTAGTTGTAGCCTTCTTAGAAGAAAAATGATTGAATTCGGAGGATGAGTAAGATGAATCGGAGCATGAACTATTCACATAATTTAGAATGAATGCTGGATATACATCGTAATTCTTTAAAAAAAAAAATAGAGAAAGTACCACCACATAATAACACTCGTCAAGTTTAATGAAAATAATTTCGATTGAATACACTTAACAAAAATCAACCAATAGAGCCTTTATGTGAAAAATACACAAAAACTAACAATTTACATAAATCAAGAACGGCTTGCCAGCGATCGTTCAACACGTTCCCGATCACTACCTCTTCCGCTATCACTGAATGCGACGAATATTAATCATACACGATACTCCCGACTTTGTTTAAACGATTTACTATGACCGGCTACGTGAATAAACAAATATACTAGTTTTCTTTTTGTTTCAAATCTACATTCACACTTTATAAAGTACATTAATTTACAGGAATTGTGTAATTGACAAGAATTTCACAGTTAAAGTGTCTGATCACGCCATGTATTGCGATCGTTACGAAAATGACTATTACATCAGTGACACAAAAGCTAGGTTACCTTTAAGGTGGATGTCCTGGGAAGCTCTATTATTGGTAAGTATCTGTAATAAATGCAAAGCAACAGTTATAATTATAATGATAGATGAAAATGATTGATGCAATTCTATTCCACGCTAAAACCAAATAGTATACTTATACGAGAATATATTGAAAAATTCTTAGCCTAATGTAGAACCAAAGAAAAATATCAATGTCAAAATATTTTATTACTCAACATATACTTCTCTTAATTGGATACATTTATTACAGCGAACCTGCAACCTCTCTAGACTTTTCAAAAAAAAATGTTTCTTCTTTCTCTGCAAACCAGACCTCCATAGCTTTTATTACCTCCGCGTTGGAAGAAAGTTTACGACCTTTTAAACTTTTTATCAGTTGAGGAAAGAGATGATAGTCGGACGCAGCCAAATATGGTGAATAAGGTTGTGTTCTATTATATCAAACCCAAAATCACGAATTTTTTGCATGGCAACATGAGATTTGTACAGGGGCCTTGTCCTGCAAAAACAAAACAAGTTTGGATAGCTTTTCTCTTTAATTTTTTCTCGTAGAGTCAGTAATGTCGAATAGTAATCTCGTTATTGTTCTACCCTTATCGAAAAAATCAATCATGATTACTCCATTGCAATCCTAAAAAACTGAAGTAAGAACTTTTCCAGCAGATTTTTGGATACGAAATTTCGTATGCCTTGGAGAACCAGAGTGTCGCCATTCCATCGATTATTACTTTGTTTCTGGATCGTAGAAATGTACCCAAGTCTCTCCATAGTAACAATTCGGTTTAAGAAGTCTACATCGTTGTCAAATCGAGCACAGATCGAACGCAATGCTTTTGGTCAACATTCAAACATTTGGGGATCCATTTTGCAACAATTTTTCTCATGTCTAAATTGACGTGAACTATATGATGAACGCCTTCGTATGAAATATTCAATGATTCAGATTTCCGTTTTAGCCCAATTCGACGGTCTGATAAAATCATGTCATGAACTGCATCGATATTTTCGGGAACTGACACAGAAACTGGCATTCCCGATCGGTCATCATCTTCAATGGAAAATTTGCCACTTTTGAAGCTTACAGTCCAATTTTTCACGGTCGCATACGACAGACATTGAACACCAAGGGTATTAAGCATATCTTCGTAAATCTGCTTACCTCTTAACCCTTTTAAATACAGGTACTTGATGATGGCTCGATACTCCAATTTCGGTGGACACCTTTTTTCTTTTAATTTATTGGGTAACTCTGGTTTACTTTTTTGACGTCAAACTCTACACTGAAACTTCTAATAAGTTATTGTTCGTTGCTATGGTAACGCAATATTTTGTTTATGCATGGAACTGGTCTAGGCTAACTAGATATCAATACATCCTCGTATTATGACAGCCAATCGTAAAGAAACTCACGCTGTACTATTAGAATGTTCACAACAAGCTTATGCTTCAGGATATCTTGAACTATCAAACATTATATTCATTATTCCATGTCATAATAGATTGTTCAATGTTCAATTCAAACATCATTTACTTTATTACTTCAAATGGAAAAGTCTGTATATTTTCAATTCATTTAATAGCATCACAGCATATAATAGGTCCCTATACCTATCTCTAAACGTTCTGAAGGTATTACTTGTAACCTTACTTCCTCGGCTGAAGACTCTTCCTCAGGAAGTGGTATTCGGCCTCAGTTAAAGTATATAAATAACTGGTAATCAGATGGAGGGAATAATTAATATTAAATTGGACGCCAATAGCTTTTGAACGTTAAACTTGAATAAAAAAGGTGGAAACACCTCATGAATTAAATTAATAATGAAAATTAAACAAAATTAAATTATCCCTGCACACAATTATCCAAATTAATATTTATTGCTGGCAGCATTGAAAAAAGTTTCAGCAACAAATAAATTGTTGTGGTAGTTATTCTTCTCAGCGAAAATTACTACTTCAGGTCATGCGATCCTGCCATTGAGGACCTTCAATCTCACCCCCATTCATGTCCCATCCTTCTTTATCCCGTTCTTTCTCTGAACTTTCTATTATTGACGTAAGTACTGTTGAACCAGATGCTTGGTATACTTCTGATAGAAAAGGTATCACATAATCCAGATTCGTACACCACATTTAAGATTGATAATAATATTTTGTATAAACATATTTTGTCCTTTAATACAATCTCTAGTAACTTATCTAAGTGGAAGATTGTTGTTCATACTCCTAAATTAAAGTGGTAATGAATTAGGTGCTCATTTGGGCGTATCTAAAACTATTTATCGTATCTCTGAACTGGCTAAAACTGTATATCACTTAATTTCTGATTCTTGTAAAACCAAAAATTTACCTAAGGCTGGTGTTATGGGTCAACATAAGGATATTAATTTTCCATGGTGATGTCGTTCCGCTGATTTGATAGCTCCTTATCCAAAACCATAACTTAGTAAAACTAAATTTTATCTTGTCTTTGGAGTTTGTAGAAAGTTTTTCTTCCTTTAGGTGTTCCACAAATATTTTCTGTTGACAGTGGTACTGTTTAGACTATTTTTTGACTCATGTCAAAAGATAAATAAAACAAACCATTTTTACATTCACGTAACGTACAAAATAACGTGTTTTTACATTTTACTATCGTTTTGTCCGTCAGTATGTAGCAACTTGCATTTAATTCCTGTATAGCTGCAGATGTGCCGAAATGAAAAAAAAAATTAATCAAAACCACCAAAATGTACTTTTTCCCATAGAAAATATCTCAACAAAAACCAAATCTGAAAATTTTTTGAAAGCAACTTATAACATCGATTTAGTATCTTCAAAGAAGCTGCAACAAACGCAAACACAATAATCGATGGATTTTTTTGCAAATTTAAGTATTTATAAAATTGAAACATATTGATGAATCATATATATCATTTCATCAACCAATTATTATGAGGATTGTCAAGAAATAATGAAAACAAAATTATTGATATTTACCCATTGCTAACGATAAAAAATGAGAGTGCGACGACTTTTTTTATAGATGAACATTGTAAATTTTATGAATTTTTTGCATCACTTTATCTCAATCCTATATGTTATTAACGATAACGTTAATATATATTGGAAAAGTTAATTAAAATCATAAAATAAAGTTGAAACCTCAATTAACATGTGATGTAGAATAAGCAACACGTTTTTATATAGCCATGATCGTTAATAATGAGAACTACTAAAGTTATAAAACAGAAAAGGCCTTCTAAAGCCTGTTTCAATTTTACTAGGCTGTCTTGTAACCGGTATCAGACTCTGATTAGCGGTTTTAAGAATCTAAGATGATAAAATCACTTGATATACAGTTAAAATTCATTCCAAACACGATATTATCTTTGAATATAACTACATAATTTATTGTTTTCCGTTTCAGGGTCGGCAAACTACGAAAAGTGATGTCTGGGCTTTTGCAATTACCTTGTGGGAAATACTGATGCTTTGTACTCAACAACCTTATGCAGAACTAACTAGCGAACAAGTTGTAGAAAATAGTAACCATTGGTATCAAAACGACGGCTGCCAAAGGTAGGAAATATATTTTTATGTGACAGTTTAAAAAAAATAATTATCGTATCGTTCACTAAAAATTAACGGTATTATAACTTATAGAAAAAATTCTAATCCCAGTTAGTTTGAACAAAAAAATTTTTGCTGGACAGCATTATTGCTATAGTCATCAACAATTTTTTTCTTCTTCAATTTTGCTAATTCTCTCAAAACTGACTTTATTTTTGAAATGATACCAAATTTTGTTGTAAATAGGTACCTTCCGAGACCATCAGCTTGTCCTAGAGAAATATATGATTTGATGGGTGAATGTTGGAAACGTAATGCAGCCGATAGACCCCGATTTTCGGAAATCCATTTATTCTTACAAAGAAAAAATTTAGGATACATGCCTGCCCCGAATTCGCAAGTGTAAACGAAATTAATGTGGTAAATTAAAAAAGACTTATAATCGTAATTTCAATTTTTAGTATGAATGTTATTTTTCTCGACTGAATGCGACACAGGTACTACTTTAGGTTAAGAGACTCTTATTAGGTAATAACAAAAATGTGAAGTTTTATAACAGCCTTTAAACTTAATTATGGGGGTGGTACATAATTCTCACAAACTCCTTATGCCCAATAATCTCCAACATTATACTACACTCAAAATTACACGAATAAATTTCAAAGAAACAAAATCAAATCAATTCTTCTCAAAAAATTGTGATCGAATATATTAGTTGCAATTTTTATGTAATTCAAATTTTAAAATGTCATGGTTGTTATTTAACTAATTATTTCGGAGAAATAGATACCCATTCAATACTTTAAACTGAAATACATATAAAAAAATAAGTACCATTGTCACAAACCATTTATTGAAAATCTGTTGTGGTTTGTAGAGTAACATATACCACCAAAGGAAGCTGAAAGTCTTTTGTCTATAAAACTTTGGATATGGATATTTTTCTTTAATATAGGTATAAGATTGAAAACAGAACGTAGTTTCTATTACGCCGAGCTTCAGCGATATAAATAAGTGGTCGTAAAGTACACAAAAATTGTTGTAGTTTTTTTATGTCTCCCATCTCCAATATTCGAATATAACAATCAACGAACAATAATACTTTTAGACCAGAGATTAAATATAGTCTACAAAAATAGTAACCAACAATTTTTAAAAATCTTTCGCATAAGAATGCTAATTTGATTAGTTCAGCAAATATATCCTAAATCTAATCAGAACCTCCTTATTTCAAAGGAAATATATGTATAAGAATAAATTTTGTGATAATTATTTAACAAAGGATTCAAAAAGAATTCCATTCAATCATAATTTAATTGGCGTTGTTAGGCGTGTGTTACGTGGGCCCTCGACCACCACCTCGCACTTAAAGTAGTTTCTCGAAGCCGTTCAAACTACTTTTAAAGACGACGATTTTGGATACTAGAGAAAAAATGCTTCACTGATACGAGTATGCTTACAGCCTACGTCTGTACTTGTTCTGTACTACACCTCTAAAATTAGTATCATACAACTTCTGTCTCGTCGAAACTTCGAGGTTGTATCTATCATTTTCTATCAGTTAGTTTTGGTTTCTCAGTATTTTCTATCTTTTTTAACGTAACTGTATTATGTACCTAGCTGTTGTTAGGAAGTACGGTCAAAATGGTCACTTGAACATTTAAAAAATATGGGTTGACCTGATAAAATATATTCTTGCCATATTTCTACTTTGCCAAAAAAAGGGCAACGACTCTATACCTTGTACTAGAACCCTACTGTGGCCTCGCAAGATGCTGCATAAAAAACGAATTGAACGAATGGCTAAAGATGGAGTTTTACTGGAGAAACACGCCAGGCACCCAGAATTAAGACAATTCAAAATATTGATAACCATATCAGCTAAGAAGTCTGAAGAGCTTTTCGTGATGACCAGAAACGATGATGTGTATGGTAGAGGAAGACAACTGCAAATTCTGCGAGCAAGCAAAAAAAACTTCCTTTTGGAGAAGTCTATGTATTTTGAAAGCAGAACAATAAAATGTAGAATCTTGTACAAAATATCTTCTAGGGATCGATGTAGAGTAGCTACAAAGCCAAAACGACAGCACGACATGCACAATCAAAATTGGTGAAAATTGATTAACTATGCCATAATTTCAGTTATAAAACTTCTAGTTTTTGTTTTTATTTTTCACCTTAATTAATTTCTCACTTACTTGTAAACCCATTGTGATATCGCACAATTAGATGTGCAAATTTAATCATATCTATTTCTTAGAAAATAAAAAATTATTGAAAGTTGAGAAAATTTGTCGGAGAAGATACTAGTACTAAGAAAAAAGATATAAGTATGGTATTATATAATAGAAATATTATATTGAATTAAATAGTATACTCATCTGATCAAATGAATTCAAATTGATATTGCTAGAACCATTTGAAATCTCTTTATTCATCATGTTGATTATTTTTGATTATGATCTATTAAAACCGATTCTGATATAATAATCAAATATATTTCGGATTTGGCTCATTAAGAAATATTCAAGATTGTTTATTAGAAATCACCCGCCCCTTATTATCGTTTTTATTGCCCATAGATAAAAAAAGATGTTAGATAAAATAAGTTTTTTGAGTTATTAAACATTAAAAATTCAATTCAACTGAATTATTGATATAAATATGAAAAGTTGACATTATTTTGAAGTCTACTGTAAACAGGAAAACTAATATTATATTCGATCATTCATTTTATTTATAAATTTATTGGATTGGTTTACAATAGGAAAAAAGAGTCCAAGTATATGCATACACAATTAAAAACAAATATTTATTTAGCGAAACCATAAATAAATAACTCGATAATCGATTTGTCAACCATTTTGGTCAAAACATAGTTGATAAAGTTACATACAATGCTTATCTTACCCCTTATGAATCTTCATTATAATTTCGAATGGTGTTGCGGGTTGAGGACTCAGAATAAAACTATTTAATTTGATCTTTATCAATTAAGATCAAATAAAGGATCAAAGCGTTGGCATTTTTAAAAACTCTTGGACAGTTTTATCTTGAGTCTTCAATCTAAGATTAAAAATCCTAGTTCCGTCAATTTTTATTTTAATCGAGGTATTTCGTAACATTTATAAAAAATTAGAAAGAGTTTGAAAAGCAAAACTTAAAATGTATCACATTTTGCTTTAATCCCAAATATTTGTTTGTTAATAACGATTTAATGTTTTGTAAAGTTAGGAATACAAAAATAGAAGCCAAAATATCACTGTTGAACATTCACATAGAAGCTTTAGGCACACAACTGCTATTTTCTACAATATTTTGTTAATACAGCTAACAAAAATTCACCATTTTCTTTAAATTTACCCTCAAATGAAAAAATATATTCATTTCAAAACATTCATATTTTGAAAAATCAGTCAATCATAAAAAGTAAAATATATTGCACTCTAAAAGTTTCATCGGTGTTATTACCTCTCCTGTACATATTGATATTGGGGATTTTCACTTATTACGTCCTGCAGATTTCAGTCATTAATTACACTTAAAATTCACCTCATTTCATCTTCTAACCTCAGATGCTTAGTAAGTGACTCAGATAGAGTCTATTTCCGACATTTGATGAATTCGAAAAGGGAATGTTCGTTTACTAAAATTACTCTACTATTCAGAAAAGTAATCAGTAAAATTAGCAGAAGGTCTTCTCCGCATAACTGGAAAGAGTTTGAAAAACCACCCTTATTATTTGAATGATTTTGATCATCTGAGCAATTTTGTAAAAATATACTTAGTCCTGAAATATGCTCAACAATTGTATAAAAATATGTTTGTCAGCTTATTATTAGTGGAAAATTTTGAGTAGTAAATGTTTTTTATCTAAAAAGTACCCCTCAACCTACATTGCTGTTTGATTCTAAAAAGGTTTTACCACACAAATATGTAATAAGAATAAAAATAATTAGTCTTTCATATATCATTATTAACTGTTTTTTAATTTATTGAATACCTTACCAAGACAATCATAAATGAAGAAATATAATTAGTTACAGTATTTCTTTTTTGATATGTTTTTAATTCATGAATAATTTTAAACATTTTTGCCACTAAAACAAAACACTACCCAGTAGGATTCTTTGTCAAACATATTTAAACATATTTACTTGGAAGTCCTAGACTTTTTTAAGTCATATTTCCATCAATAAGTTATTACCCACCCTGCATATATTGATTATTTGCTATTTTACGCTTCAAAATGGTTATTAACCTCAAAAAAACAAGAAAATTTATTAGGAATCAAAATTGGTTGAGCTTCAAATTACAATGAAGTCATTTTAACTAATAGTCCGGTCAATATAGACATTTGAAATATCAAAAATTTCCGAAAAGCCAAATATAAGTGGAGATCTGGGGTTTACCATGACAAATAAAGTTTTAAAAATCCCCATCGATTCGGTGTCAAAGGTCAAAATTTGAGGTATTTTTGATTTTTCTCGAAATCAGTAAGTTCTACCAAAAAAAACTCAAATCAAAGGTATGGATCTTAAAATTCTCTACAAAAGTGGTCTTTATGATTTTTGTCACATGATATGCACATATTTCCACACCACCTGTGAGGTGGTGTATTCGGCACATTTTTTTACCGTAGTTTCCCCTGTAGGCCTACTCCACCAACTCTCGTGACAATTTTAGGATAAATTAAGAGAACAATACCCATCTTCTGGGTTCAGTTGATTGCCTAGTCATGTTTGAACTTGAGAGTATACTCGAGTGTTGAATAGCTGATGCCGATGTTGGAGGAAGACATGATAGTTGAGTATCGGTATTTATCAATGCAAATAATTTTTTTGGTGCTCCATAAATTGCAAGAAAGCGAATTCCTTCCGTTATTAATGTTTTAGGTGTGGAATCAAATTACTGTAAATACTTTAGCGCAGTCAGTCCTCCTCCTATTAAAAATTTTTATTATCCTACCAAACTCTATC
Organism: Diorhabda sublineata; assembly: GCF_026230105.1. Taxonomy (NCBI): domain Eukaryota; kingdom Metazoa; phylum Arthropoda; class Insecta; order Coleoptera; family Chrysomelidae; genus Diorhabda; species Diorhabda sublineata. The sequence goes on from NC_079476.1 coordinate 19,697,244, forward strand.
CGACGAATCTCTCTCTCACACACACAATAGAATAGCCAGATGTTTTTCAAGGCTTATCTGTCAAGGATTATCTTGAGAATAAATGTTTTTAGAATAGTATAATATATATCAAAGAGACACAAATAGGTATTTATACTTGTGTTAAGTGCCTGATATGTATATAGGTGGCTTATATGTGCATATCATGTATAATGTGACTCTTAGAATCGCAATATCTCAGGAATGGTAACTCTTAGGGAAAAAAATCATATTTGACCACTATTTGTACGTCTAAATTGACCAGACTATAAGGATTTGTATTTAATGTCCACTTTAAGAGGAATTACACAGATTAAGTGGTTCGAAATATATTGGATATATATTTTGGAAAGTAATTTTATTAAATAAGAGATATGGATGTGTTTGGTATACTTAACTTTGATAATTAAGGCTTGAGAAACTTTTGCACTACAAATCCTCTAGTACCAATGTTTAAAATTGTTCTAGAAAATTTTAAATTATTATTAATATTCAATAACATTTGATTAAATTTAACCGGGATATCGGTAACAATTAATAGTGATATATCAAAGCAAAGTGTACATATTTTCAAAATGAGTGCAATGAGGTTTTTCGATTACTAAAACGTGTGCTCGCAACAAAAACGGCTCATTTACCTCTCCTTTCTCTTAATCCTTATCTCCGACAAGTTTTTTTCGCAATAATGTTGAATGTATATAGAAATCCTCTATCTCTTATGTGCTTCCTTAATAAGTATGTCGATTATAACCACACATCTGATATTTAGATGTAATTCTTTAAAAAAATGTTTTATAACCTTCATGAATTGCCAAGCGCTTGATCATACGGTTCACATAAAATGAAAAAAAACTTCAATGGTATAAAGTAAATATACGAGTAATTACTGCATATATTTTTGGTTGTGAGGAAAAACATTGATTAGATAAACAATTTTTTTTTAAATCTAACTTCCTCATGACCTGATATCCCATGTTCTTCAATAAGCATATACGGTTTTCTTTCTAGTCAACTTAATTTGCTAAAATATATATTTAATATAGGTAAGTACGTGAAAGTATTCAAAAAATTTATTTTTCTGCAATACATACTTATGCTGGAAAAATTACTTGGAAAAACGCTGTCAATCAATAAAACAAAAGAAATAGAATAATTTATATTTAGTGAAATCCCTTGCTTTGAATTTAGCCACATGTAGTAATTGCTAAATCAAATTCTATAACATAATATGTGTTCTCATGAAAAAGAATGTATTATTATTCTAAAAACGAGTTCAGATATACATTAGCATGATTCGTTGGAATTGTAAAATACATGTGTGTATGCATTCAAGTATAATTGATGAACGAAATTCACAAATTGAGCGTTAAAATGATTAATCCATATATTCCATTTTGTATATGTGTTATTTGGAAGCAAATATAAATACTTTTTATCTTTTCTGTTAAAATTGTTCTAAATCAACCATGTAACTAAGTATTCATATACGAAAAAATTGATCCTGTACCTACAGCTATTGAAAAAAGTAATACCAATAGTTTCATATTTTTATTTCATATAATTGCAACCGGTTCCCACAGATTTCACAAAGCAACAAGTCAAAATAATATGTCTTATTGAAATGGAATTTAATCAGCCAGATTATTGTCTGAACATACTGCAGTATATAGCAAACTGCGATTTTAAATGTTTATTATGGCGCAAAACATGAATCATCTCTTGAAAACTAACTTAAAAGTATTCGCGATTAACAAAATAAAATTACAACGAAACTAAAACCAAAGTCAGACTGAACATTTTCTTTTGGTAAATTATTATATAAAATATTGATGACTCGGCATCGAAAGTTCTATTCAAAGTTTTGTGTTTCATTAGTTCGTTTATTTAGATGAATCAACAAAATTAGAAATAATATGTTTATTAATAATATTTCAATGAATTTTTTTTAGAATTTGTTGGGTTAGGAAAGAAAGCAACCGATATAATTTTTTTTAACCTAACATAAAGAGATACTGATATATTCTGTTCAGTCTATCTCAAAAAGGTTCTTAACTCGCGTCATGTAACGTTTTGTAGTTGCCATTAACTCTTTTAATCGCAATATCATCGTATCCAATAAAAAACATGGTACCTTCCTCTAGAAATTCACTGTTACTTTCTGTGTGAATTACTGTAAGCTGCTGTTCTTTGGCGGTTGGTGCTTGAAACCGTATTGATAAATTTTCAAAAACAGCTTTAAGAGATTTGTGTCAACTCATTTTTCAGCCGTATGTTCAACATTTACCCATACCTAGGATAAATAGTGAATTTTTCGATACTGATCACTAAATTCTGCCATTTTAAGGAGATAGTTCCGATGATAAATTATATTTTCTGCCCTTGTATTAATTACAGCTTCCTATTATGTTTATTTGCAATGTTTCGCGGCTCACGTCGTTTTTCTATGATTGCAGCAAATATCTAGATATACAGCTAGCATTATAAAAAATAGAAGATGACATTTCTACCGTACTTTCATCACGAGTTAGTACTTCCGCCGGTGAAAATATTTTTCTCAAACATTCTTAAACGTTACAAATATCTGAATTCTGTTTTCGACATAAATGTATGTTTATAGTCAGTATTTGTTCTGGATTAGGATTCTACTTTCATTGGATAGATATCCAAGGTATATTTGTATCCATTAACTATCAACAAACTCTCCTTCTCTTTCCAACCGCAAAATTAAAATATAATTATTGTCTTCATTTTTACAATGTACAAAAAAACTTTGAATTCAAATGTTTTTATATATCAATCATATATCATATATGAAACCAGTCTAATTTCATATTCAGTTTGTAGTTCGAACCTTGCGAAAGGGTTTATGGCTTAGCGGATTTATTCGTTGATGACAAGAATTACAGATTTTACAGGCTAGACAATAAAATACCGGTTAGTACACAGACTTAATTATAATTTGATTATTTTAAAATCCCTACACTAATGTCCACGGACATGTTCTAATTAACATTCCTGTCCAAGTGGCTCTAAGAGAAAAGTAACGAAGAGAACATACGGGACTGAATAACCTTAGTAGTTGATACGATGTCACTAACATTCTTCTTCCAATTACTCTCGGAGCGTCTAATTATTTGTTTGGTGCCATGGAAACGATTTAAAAAAATGTTCAGTGCAGAAGGAGGAATTGAATGGAACTTAATACATATAATGGAATTTGTCAATTTATATTTTCATCTATTACTGTAAATTGACTACATCTTTGTTTAGATTATGAGAACAATTCAACGTTCTTGGTTCAACATCTCATATTCGAAACTCCTTTGTTTTATTATACATTAACGCCCCATTCACTTTGTTTCAAACGATTTTAATGAATATTACAGAATATCGTTAATTTTCCATTAGAACCTTACCTGGTAAGAAAAAAAAATAATACCACGTCTAAATTTATTCAAAACATACCGGCCTTACTAGGAATATGGGATTATATCATTTTATATAATTATACAACAACAAATCTACACCTCTCATATGTCGATTGTAAGTATTTACAACATTTGGTTGTAGAATTGGTATCCGCTCCTTCTTTTGTCGACTGTTGCCAAAAGATCTACTGTGTCAAAGTTGGAAGCTACTGACATACATTTATTGTCATTTTTGAGTTCTGTTTTCTCTAATAGTTCCCGTTGATCGAAACCCCATTTCATTTAGTTCCAAAAATAACGAGTTGCTATTGAAGAAGTTGTTAAAATAGACAGAGTCGCCTTCGGAATAGCATCTTAGAAACTACCCTAGTTCCTAAATGTTCACTTGCCGCTTCACCCCTTTCCTTTCCACCATACAAGGAGAAATTGTAACAATATCCATCGGTGCCCAAAGATTGTTGTCAAATCTTATGGGTTTGGCTCTAATAAATTGCTTCAACCCATTGTGGCCATTATAACTAACAATAAGTTCATCTATTGCTAAATCATGATGAAAAATTCCCCGCTTGCGAAAATTTCTATTTACATTTTCTATGATTGGACGAATTTTGAAACTTCTATTTTCTTTGTTCTGGTATCTTCTGCATTATTTTAAAAATGAAGCACAGATTTCAATTCAAGATAAGCATTTTTACTAATAGCGTTGCGTACTATAACTAAGTTTTCATCGTCCGACGAGTAGTGTCACTTGACAATCTATGATATCCGGTGTATATAAGAAATCCAATAAAATGTTTAGATCACCTTCTTTAACAGAAAAATCGTGCTCATTTTTCTCAGCGATTACGTAGCCAATTGTTTCTTCAATGATCATGTACACAGTGTCGTCAAAAATTTCTTCAAAAATTTTAACTGGAGACAAGTTATGCAAATTTCGTTTTCATATTTTCTAAATTTTCTTCTCACTTATTTCCTAACGGACGAGGACTATGTCCAATTCAATATGCCCAGCGATATCACCGACATTGGGAACTTACAGATCGCCATCATCCGCATCTTCTTCGTCGGTGAGATTGTCAACCTCGGGAGGTAAAGCGATGATGTCCGCCTCGATATCTTCCAAATATAAATAATCCACGGCTTGTTACAATGTCTTGAAATGTGTTCAAGACATTTTACTGTCAAAAATGTATCAATTAAAAACAAAATACAGTAATTTGGAAAATCTTCAACGCCCAGCGTCCTCTACTGAGGACACCAGAATTTAAAGAAATTTTGCAAAAATCTCAATAGGCTTCACATAAACATACATTTATTATCGTTACTTAAACCAAAAGAAAAAATACTTTATGAATTAAGTTTTCAGCTGTCGAAAATCTAACTTAACCATTTAGCACTAAGTAAGAATTCACAGTATGCGCACGAAATTACAGACTCAGGTACAATTAGCGGAAATACCCATGTGTACTAGATTCAGATAAAATTACATAATACATTTTTTTCAAATATTGTCATTGAAGCCATAGACAGAAATCTAATATGGTCAATACATCTACAATGATCTGTTTTAAGATATTGGAAAAAATTTTACAAGCTTCCCAATTACACTTGAGTCCCGCTAGTCCGAACATGGGTAATCCGAACATCCGCTTAATCCGAAGACGTTCCAGAAAATGTTTGTAAATACAGTATATAATTTGGATTAATATAAAAATATATTTTACAAAATTGAAAGTAGACAAAGCAGTCGGGATGGTGAATTATGAGGAAAAGGAATGAAAATAAAGTACAAATAGTTTGTATAATAAGTACAGACAAAATTGACAAAACGCAAATTATAAAAAAATAAGAAATATCCAGTCAAAAAGATTGTAGGTACATACCGCACTGCACAAGAGAATAAACTTGGTTACTTTTTGGATATAAAATCTCTCATGGTCATTTGTTACATCTTTGACAATCTGTTTTTAGCCGCGTAGCTTCGTCATTTCCCGCCATGAACACGACATCTGCGGGGATGGCAGTAGACTGTTGCTCAAAGTAGCGAAGGGAAAGGTCAAATCCAGCTGCTACCTCATTGTGTGAGACTTTCTCCTCATCCTCCGCGCACCCTAGCTCAGCGCCGCTCACTTCATCTTCGTCGCACTAAACGTGCTGGTCTCTCATCATCTGTCAAAGTCTCAGCGCTATCGCCGTCTACAGCCGTCCATAAATTCACGTCTGCTTAGACTGCATCCTCACAACCTGGAATGTTTTGTAGCAGTGGAATCAGGTTAACGGTGTCATTTTTTGTAGACTATTCCTCAAACTCCAAAGATATCCATAGTTTATTCCAAGCTTTTTTAATGCTCCATCTGTAACATTTTCCCAAGACTCAGCTGCCCAATGGATATTCTTTAAATAATTCGCCATCCATCCAGCCTCTTTTCTGGTGTTTATAATAGAATGGAAGTTACTTCATATTGATATGTTTGAAAGCACGAGGCCTAACATCTTTGCCTATCATATTGAGAAGTTTATGGTTACCGGCAGCATTAGAACAAGTCAATAATGTTACTAGGTCCTTACTTATCTTAAAACCAGAAGCACGAGTTTCTGCTTTGGAAGCTAAGCTTTTACACTCTTGATCAGAAGTGCGTACAGTCCGTGCGCAGTATTTCAGTGCGGTAATTTGCTGTCCGTAATGCTTAGTGCATGAAATATTACTTTAGTATTAGTAAATAGACTATTTGAACTGGTTTTTGTGTATTGGCCGTTCATATTATAACACTAAAGCTGCTCCGAGCAGTGTTCGGTCCCAATTAGTTCGAATTAGCTGGACTTAACGGTACTATTATCTTCCGCAGCTGCAGTATCTACTACTCTAAAATGGAATATTACTAGTTTGCAGAATGTTTAATAATTCTCGTCTATTTTGGAAAGTGAACTTTTACTAGATTTAACCATTTTGTACATTAGAAAGTTAATAAGTCAGGAACACTCTGTAAAATTAAGCAAAATTAATTTATTAGCATTATTTGAATAATTGTGGCTGTGTATATTTGATACTCTGGATTTAGATATATGAAAATAAGTCATAAGTAGTGATCACAAGAATTGATAATAAAAGGGTATATTTTTAGCAATTATTCTCTACATCATAATAATAATGCGATTAAATAAAAAGTTTTCAGAAATTAACATCTGCAACCATTTTTGAAATAGACTCCCTCGCCCTATTTTACAAGGATGTGCTCCCAATATTCACATTGTAGTACTAAATATATTTCCTTTTGTTCTTTTAAAAGAAATACACAATATCTACAAGCTAATTTTTAAGAGACAACGATTAAGAAACAAAAACAATTTAATTTTTAGTCAAACTATATACCAAACTATAGAGAAGCAGATGATTATGATTACACATCGAATTTTAAATTGGACATTGGTTACATTTCGAAATCATTATTTTCAGTTGCTCCCTCAAAATTAAGTCTACAACATAAAGTATTATCCTGTATTTATCATATCCTTATTATTCCACTTGTTTTGTTAAATATTTCGGTTTTTCATTTTGAATACCAATTTTTTAATTAATAAGGGAAGATGGTAACGTCATCATCATATTCATCCTAAAACGTCTACTCAAGCTTAAACAGCCATCACTCCACTACAACAACTTTTTTTGATTTTTCTAAGGCTTTCGTTTGTGTTAATCATAATATTTCAATTAAGAAATTGCAGTACTACAATTTCGCATGGCTTAAGTCATACTTTATCAACAGAAGTCAGCTTGTAAGGGTTGGTACAACGATGTCAATAGAATGCGGAGTGCCTCAAGGCTCAGTACTAGGCCCCATTTTGTTTCTCCCGTTTCTAAACTACATCGTCTATCTAAACATTATCTAAATAAACATTAGTGATAGATTGTGTCTTTTTGCAGACGATACTAGCTTCTCTTGGAGCAACCCTGATCCATAGGACCCTATCAAGTGACCAAATAGGATTCTAATCTTGTAATCATTACATTATTACATTACAAGTTCCTTTTTTGAAATCTTTCTTCTTCCGTTTACGACTATTCTGTTTTTTTCTTATTTTGTGTGTTTTAAATATATTGATTTTTTCGTATTATTCGTGTTGCCATTGCTTGTCTTACTGGTTAAAATATCATAGTTATCTTTCTCATAACTCTTGGAAGGCATCAATTCTTCATATTTATCAGTGCATTCTAGCTTTTTAGTTTTTCTATGTACTAGCGTTTTCTATTTTCTTATTTTTATAAAAATGAGTATTGCTTCTTTAGATTTTAATCGTCACATTTCCAAACATCAGATCCGTTTGAATTTTATTTGATCCATAACTTTTTAATGATGGTTCTTTGTATTTATGATCATGTTTTCCTTAAAATGCTGTGTTATTTCTTCTTGCGTCTTTCTCTAAAGTAAAATAATCTTATGGTAACCCTTGATTTAAATCAAGTCATGTAATTAAGAGATTCTATACAAAAATAAAATAATGTACACAATTTCCAGCTTAAAAAATATTTCATTATATATAGAGATTTAAGCCGTATATTCTAGTTCTTCTAGAGCTAATCTGCTTTGATAACAATAATTTTCTTCATGTTTATTTGTATAATGGATGTATAAAAATACCAATAATATAGATAAAATTATTGTATCCCTTTATTGTTACTCAAAATGTCTATTTCGAATATGTTTGCATTTTCTAAAGTACGGGTTGTTGAGATTGTTGAAGTGTCACTACAAAGAATGTTATAAATCAGTTGAATAATGTAAGAAGTATTCCTTTTATTACTTTTATATATTTAACACTATTTTTGAGCTTATTTATTGAAGTAAATGACCTGCTCTCGCGATTTATCAACTGTAACATGTATGAATATTAAATAATGAATGTCATTCTCCTATTAATTACCCGTCTCCTTAGGCTGGACGATGATATTGATTGTGAGAATATATTTTTATTTTTGCTCAAATTTCATTGTTATAATAAAGTATTAATGTCAAGATCAATTTGTGCGGATTTAAGTAAAAAGTAATTTCCTACTCATTTAAAAATTCTCCATGTTTGTCTCTATTCGATGTTTTAGTTTTTTGTATTATGATACCCTACTCTATTGTATATTTCCGGTGCCATCGATTTGTACATAAAACATTGTTTTATATATATAGTATAAATTAGTTCAAAAATTTTTATGGGACAAGACTCATAATGTACCAAGAATGTATACAGGCATGATTATTTTTAGATATATACGATTCTAAGGAACCTAATGTAAGTACCTATTTAACTATTTTCTATGAAGTATATTAAAAATACTGAGACGTGAAAAATTATTGTATACTAACTTAAAACAGAAAATATTGACTTCTATTATTACGTATTTAAGAATTGGACAATTATTAAGTTGTAAAAAGAATTGATACAGGGTAGTATAGTTAGCCTAAAGGAATTGCTTTTAAGAATATGTAAATTGTACATGTAAATATATAAATATATATCAACATGTACATTTATATCAATAAAATAAAAAGTGTCATTATCATAACTGAAAATTTCATACACAAGAATTATTATTGCATTTTCATAGGATGCCTCCTTTTCCAAAACTAATACTGTGAACTGTTCACACTACCACCACACTCACTATTACACTGTCTGATTAACAAACTCATTAAAATTTATTTTTGGATACAATTTATATTATTTATAAATATTTCATGATAATGACTAGCACCGTGCATGGCAATATCTGATTTTTCTCTCCATTCATATTCTAAATGAGCTAGATGCTCTTTACACCGGAAAATAACAGACGTCTTAGTCTGTCCAATATAATTCTTATATAATAATATCACTCTTTTGCTTATTATCTTCAATAAAAGTCATTTACTTATCGTGAATTAAGGAAAATTCTGGCTGTGATAAAAAAACCGTCATAGTTTTAAGGAATTTCCCTGTGAAACCAACTTTCTCCAAAATCAAAACAAAGCGGCAAAAATTTGCTCTGATCCCTTTCAATTCTGTCTATACAAAGGAATTGGAATTTATTTTTAGCAAAGTAGGTTTGAAATTGGTTTTAAAAGCAACAATATACAATATATTAAATCAACTGTGGAGAAAGCCCAAGGATAATATACTAGATCTGAAACGACAAGATGTATACTGGCTATTCTAAAGGTCTGTTAATATCTGGTTTAAAGAGCACCTAGATCAAAAAAAATATGGACGAACAGAAGAATTCGGTATTGCACCGCACGCTGTCAGTAATAGTTATAGTTTATTAGTTGAGAAATTAATGTGAAATTTCCCGCCGAAGTGGTTTATCCCACTGGAATTGTTTTTCGTGAGAGGAGGTTCATTAGTGAGAAAATTCAGTATAGTTAGGTCCAGTCAAAAAGTTTCAAATTCACCTTTAGTCTCTGAAGAAGGCTAAACAGATTGTTCAGTATCAATATTACCAACGATTCCAGAAATTTCAACTCATATCGAAAACTTAATCAGAATAAATTACTAATATAGAAAATATGTAGAAATAATGTACTAATTGGGATCTAACGTTTGAAAATCCTCATTATGGTCGTATAGTTAAAAATAAAAACATATTGAGAGAATAATAACTCATTTTTCAACATTTGATACTTCACATATTTATATTTTAGTACATTAGATCAATTCTAGACAAGCTTTCCTATACCACCTTGTATATATAGCCAATTATCCAAATAAGATATTTTCTAATTCAAGCATCTAAGGGAAGAATCTTTTCAAATACAGTCACAAATGTATATGAAAATAATTGTCATAAGACATCTTCTCGGGTGCGATATTATATATATATATATATATATATATATATATATATATATATATATATATATATATATATATATATATACCGGATGATTAACTTATACACTAGACTTCAATAACCTCGTTGAAAAGTTTATAACAAATGAGTCAAAAATGTATTCTGCACTATAAGTTTATCACCCAGTAAATTGAGATGAAAGCGTTAATATTAGAACTATGTAGCACTAAAACCTCTAGAACAGATTATTTTTCGAGACAATAGCCGAAAACTGTAATTTTAGAAAGAGAACTGAGGTCTTTGAATTATTGAAAAATCATGTTTTCTTAGATATAAAGAGGATCAATAAGAAATAGTCTTCAGGGAAATGGAAGATCAAAACCTTTCATTTATTATTATATGCCAAACACTTTGATAAAATATTAATGAAAATGCTTCGTTCAACAACGTTGAGATTCTGAAATTTGGGAGAATTTCAATACATGATTTCGCACATAGTGAATACTGATTTCTTTATGCTGAACACACGCAATAAATTCCAGACACAGAAAAATTCTCATAATTAGTTTAAAACTTTGTCTGATTTTAAATTTGGAACCCAAACGTATCAAAAGCTACTCCTTACACTGGCTGATAACTATCTTTTATGCTGGGGATGGCAATAAATTTTTGATGTTAGAAATAATTGCTCGTTAATTAGTTTCTCTGCGTTTGCTCATTAACCTTTTAAACCATTTTGAAACGTATCGTATGTTTTCAAATGGAAGAATCTTCCGTTTCACCTCGGACAATTAACTACGAATAGACCTCTATGTATTTATTTTTATACCGAAACATGTTATCCAGTACTTGCTTTATCAAAAGAAAAATAACGAAAAAGTAGTTATTAATTTTGGCATCTGTTTTTTTTGGACAGAATAGCTCTAAGCAGCTTTTAAAACACCTTAATGAATTAATAGTTATTTATATATGTTACATGTTGACGTCAAGTGATAATATGTTGAATGAAATAAGATTTCAAATTAGAAGAATGATCTGAAAAATGTAGAGGTGAAAGTACGTGCGCTTTATTAACAATTTGTTAATTTTTGTAATATGGCACGAGACAATCAAGTGCGTTTAAAATAAAATTAAAATGAATTATGCTTTTAGCAAAAGCATATAGTTCGATTAGTATAATTAAAGAAACTGGTATTTAAAAATTTATCCTATGTTGCACCTCTATCAAATGCTTCTTTGTGCAAAAAATTAGAAATCACCTGTAAAAGTAAGACAGAGAACAATATTTCAATCAATAAAATATTACCTGAAGTGAAATAATAGGGGTGAAAACCTTCAAATACTACTTATTTCAAGCTATTGACATTGAGTACAAAGTAATTTAAAACAGTTTATATTGTGCAGTGCTTTATTGGTCAAAGTTGGTTAATGTACAAAACGGGAAAATTTATATTTAATATTATATTTTATCAAATTAATTATATTTTATACCATTTATTTACTAAAAAAAAAGTTTTGGAGTATTCAAATATGATAATAATCACATATATTGGAAGCAAAAAATTAACGTCAACAACTGAAAATGAAATGGGTCAGCTACATTCAAACATTCAAATGCAAGCACCAGTAGCGGAGGGATCTGTTTTATTAAATTTTAGAATTGCTAATATAATTATTAGCTAAATTATTGGTTGTTTTTTTATTTTATATATAACTGTTATATCCAATATTTGAAAAATACAAATTAATTACTCAAACTACAATTCATTCATCTATTGCAGTAGATAGCAAAATCTCCATATCTACAACTTTAATATGTGGGGCGTTCTACTTTTCTACCGACAATTTGAGTGATAAATTTTTTGATTTTTTAAAAAAATAAAAGTGTATTTCTTTTATAAGTTGTATTTTTACATCATTGTCCAGTTATCGAAGATTTCAGAAATGTATAATACATCGAAGTTTTATTTTATATCTTTTATTTATTTTATTTTATTTTATTATATTATTATTTTATCGGAATAGTAAGAAAAAATAAACACCTTAGTCACAAAAAAAATATATTCATTAGTTATTATGTAAAATCAAATTTTCAGTTTTTCTTTAATTTTGCTTAACTAGAATGCAAGCATTTATTATTATGTAACTCGATTTATAAGAATATTTTGCAAATAATTGAAATAAACATAGTCGAAATTCTGTTAATACCTTTTATGGTCAATATGTAATAATATAATACGTTATTTTAGTATATATGTTTTCAATAAATAGAATCATATGCTGCATTGACGTTTAGTTACAAGAGGGACAAAATTGTGACAGAGTGTGATAGAGTGGTAGATATTAATAAGCCAACATTTGAACTTAATTTTTTAACATTTTTAATGTTTTTAAAATGACAACAAAACATAATGCTTCTCTTATAATGATACATAATATATTATGTCTTGGTAGACTTACTTTGGATGACGTAAAATCAGACTAATATTCTATTTTCCTTATTCTACTTTTCAAATACTTCTATTGGTTTATCAAATTCGTAATAAACACGCTTTCCTCTTTTGACTTCTTTAGGATTTGGAATTATTTTTATCAAGTTTTCAAACATCACATCTGATAGATCTGATTTTACTAATTTAAATATTTTTCCAGTGTCATCAACAGTTTTATAAAACATTACCTGAACATCTCCATCTTCATCCACACAACTTTGTGGTACTCCTAAGTAGGTGTACTCGCCTTTAATTTTATCTTCATTTTTTTTATAGTTTTAGTCATATTATGTAATAAGTTATCTTTTTTATTTTTTTGACGTTGAAGTCCTTTCTTGTATTTCCGTATTTTTTTCTCTAATTCTTTTACATTGTCTTGGAGTTTCATATTTTGCCTATAAATTTTCGATCTGTCTCGTCTAACTTTTTTTCTACCCCTTGCTCTAGCAGTGGATGAGATTGAAGTTAGTGAACAAGATCTAGGACTTAAAGGAAGTAACCTGGGGCTTGAAGGAACAGTTGTAGAAGTCGGAGCATTCATTAGAACGTTCTGCAAAGCTTTCTGTTGTTCTCTTCTCTTCTTGTTTCTAACTTGCCATTTTCTTTTCATTTGTTTGTGTTCCCTAGGTGTCATAGCTTTTTGCGAGTATGGTATCTTTCTAAGTCTTTTCGTTTCACTTCTGCAACTTTTTCGGGGTCTTGCTTCTTTTTTTCACGACAACGTCGCTGCTTTTCCGCCGCAGATAACGCCATTTTTAATTACCCCGATGATAATACCTTAAATGAATAAAATAATCGATAATGTAATATATAGAACACAAAAAATATTAATTAACTTTTGTAAAAATCAATCAATGCAAAGTTCAATACAAAAATTACCACTTCGTCACGAGTTATGCCACTCCGTCACAGTTTATTTGTGACAGAGGTGCCTTGTGACAGAAGTGTAAAATAATAGTGTTCGGGTGAATATGACAGATTTGCTGGAAAATAATAATATTACATATATAAATATTAATTACAATAAAATTTTAAAGTAGTAACTTACGTGACAGAGCGGTCGCCGAATAAACACACGCACCTCTGTTCACTTCCTGCAGGCGAATTACTCGGCTCGCTCCCGGGTGGGACCTCAGGGTGTGAGGCCAAGGGAGAAGAGGAAACCGTACTCTTGCTTAATGTTAAAGGTCAAACAGCTAAGAAGCGTTTTTTGTTTTGCGAAATGCGTGACAGAAGATAGCAAGAAAAAACATACGTAGCCGGACCCAACGATAAAATATTTTTTTGTTTAATAATGTAAACCTTTACGTTTATTATAGTCTAATAAATTTAATGATAATATTTCAGAAGTTCAATAAATAATTTTATATTAAAGGATTCTATATGATTTTTTTAAGCAAGATCATTTTGTAACATTAGGCGGCGCAAAGAGACACATTTAATTTGTATGTAAAACACCTCTGTCACACATTTCGAATACTATGTCACAATGATTTTGTAAAAAGAAAAAAAAAGAAAAACGAAATTTTAGTACTATTATAATCTCTGTATGGTCCAAAAAAATCTTGTGGAAATAAAATTTGAGAAACTGCAATTTTGGACAAATGCCGATTTTTTTTCAAGAAGAGACACGTCATTATCGGTAGAAAAGTAGAACGCCCCATGTACGTATATGTCCGATGTAGTTCTTATATCGTTACAATTTAATCAACTTCCAGCGAACTAAAACAAAAAATGCGCAAACTTAATTCATATATATAAAAATTTGAAGTTTGTCAATTTCAAGTCATATTTTGATGAAGACCGCAACAGTTCGAAACGTTGAATTTTCACTTCCCTTTCACTTCCTAATAATACTCAAAACTTCTTTCGTTTCAACACATCTAGAGTTATAAAAGGATTAAGTGCCAAACATTCGAGCTCACTATAGTTCTTCCAATATCAATTGCAGAAGACAGTACGAGGAACAATCAATATTTCATAAATACTCGTGGCACTCATACCATACTAAGAAATGAAAAATAATATTTACTCCCCGTATAAAATTCGGTAAACATCAAACAAACAGTCAGTCCACGTAGCCTCATCATCTCCACTGTTTATTAAAGAAAACATCGAATCGTAAACATAAACGCATTTCTATTGTCCGGAAGGCGTATGTACACAATTTCTTTAAAATATTCCTTCTAGACATTCTGGGATAAGCAGTGGTGTAGCTTGATGAGATTTATTTGATTCCTAAATTTCTTTAAATAAATTGAAATATGGTGTATTTAGACCATGGGTGAATGAAGACAATGAAATTGCACAGTATAATGAGAATAAAGACAAGTATGAATTCAATAATGAAGATTTAGGTATACAAACACAGCAAGTTATTTTAAATATATTCGAATGTTTAAAAAATGAAAATAATCAGCAATCTGATAATGCAATCATAATAAGAATTGCTCAATTAACTAGAGTAAATAAATTTAATAAATTTTCCATTAATCGAGTAACAAAATCGTCGGCAAGTTTTTATAATCTGCAATTGGTGTTTGAAGAAGTATACATGCGGATAAAACGCTAGTTATACTTCATTTTTTAACAAAAAAAGGAATCCTTACTATCAGTCCTCAAATTTTTCTGTAATACCTCGCTCATTAATTGTTTATAAAGTTTACTGTAATTTTCAGTGTTAGCGAAAACTATAATTATATACGATTCTCCATTGTTTAGTGGAAACTATTGCAAGTTTCGAGCTTTTCAAAACTTCATATATTGTTTTGTCTAGGGTGGAGTTGATTTGATCATTTTCAATTTTCTTGTTTATGATTCTGGCAGCAAATTTGAACTTACATTCAAAATTGCATCTGGATATGTGTAATTCGTTAAGAATCGAGGAGTAAATGACCCAAAAGCTGTGAAAATTGCATCATTAGCACATATTTATATTGAAATTTATAACAAAATAAAGTGTAAAATATCTACTGTCGTCGATATTTTCAAATTCGGCAATTTCAACCCCAAACTTTTATGCAACTATCAAATAATATTAGTGCTGACGAATTCCATTTTTGGGTGTCAATGTTTTTTTCAGGAAGCTCAATAGAAACAAATTTCGCACCTAATGGAGTAGGAAACATATATGGATTCTTAATAATGCGAATATTGCAATTATTGCACAAAGATTTATCCTGAAATGTATACTAAACTGCGGTTGGAATATTCGTTCTTTGTTTTTATAGTGCATTTTCTTGTGCAAATTCCAATTCGGTAAAAGATATTTCTCAAAAACACTACTGAATTCTCTATTGTGTAATAGACATAATTCACTGTTTATAATCACATATAAGCAAAAAACCCTTTTCATGGACATTTTTATATAGGTGTTTGATTATACATACATATCACGAATAAGATTATTTCAATTTTCATTCAATATAACATGTGTCAGAATTGTGTGTTTTCTGTAAATACATATGTTTATTTATTACAATTAGAAAATAAATGACACATGATACTATTTTTTGTATTTCTCTTCATGTACCTTAATCAATTGTTTTTATCGCAATAAAAATCGTAACTTGAACGCAAAAATGGTTTTATTTCGCTCCAATAAATAAACCCACCCTGGTTCATTTTGATTCAGTTGGTCATTAACCACACGGAATATTTTTTTAATTTCTTAATTTTCATATAAAATATTATCTCTTAAAAAATCCATGATTACTTAAAAGACACCTAAAATGATAATTTGAAATTTCTCGACATTCACACTTTGAAGTATTATCTAGTGAGGGAAGTTATTTTCCAATTCTATGGTCTTACATTCGATGCATCACACTTGAAGAGACAACACACAGAATCCCACCTAACATTGGAATGCCCTCGGAAAGTCAAAAACAGTGAATTGTTAAGAAAAACGTCCAAAACTACAGAGGTTGTGTAGTATATAAAAAGTTGAAGCAGAGAAAGAAGAAAAAAACATTTGAAACGAATTGAAAACGATGATGACTTTACACACAAATGGGAACCATGATGAACTTATTGAAAGAACATCTACAAGCGACAACAATTGCTACGTTATCTAATGCTATCTAATTCAAATATAAATTATAGTCTATTTGAAGATATAATTAATAAATACATAAACCTCAACATTTCTGTAAAGTCTCCCGATAAGATAGAACTAGCGCTACAAAATCTAGCCAAAATTATCTTGGAGCTTGGAAATCAACGCCACCAGCAATAAAAATGACGAAAATCATGTAGTTGTCAAAGACAAATAGCTGAAAAAAGAATACTTCTGAAGATCTGGCAACTGAAAAGATCGCAATTCACGAAACGAAAACTGAACAAAGCTAAAGGAGATGTGAAAAATTATTATCATTACCAAAATATCTTCAACCCCGATGTAAGAAATTAACTATTCATTGTGGCGAGCAATGAGAAAACTAAATACACCACAGTAACCGACTCCAACTATTAAAGACCAAGATAGAAAATGAGCCTTAACATAAATAATAAATCAAACCTGATGTATTTGCCAAATATTAAATCAACCAATTACCTAGAAGCCCCTTTTCAACAGATAAATGATTCTAGTTGATATTAACCCTAGAAAAGTAAGTAAGTAAATACACCCATTACTGTAAAAATTACTTTCATCGGTTCAGCACATTAATCCTGGAGTACAACCTTGTTCTCTATTAAATCCATCCACATTCTAGCAAATTCTTCGGAATTTAAGCCTCCTTCACTTTCATTCCATAAATAACAGACACAGTCTTTTTTTTTAATTGAAAAATGTCTAATAATGTATTTGGAGCTTTGTTCGGTAATACAAGCTGCTTATTTTGGATTTAGGAGACATCAAAACAGTAGGTCTACAGTAAAAACAATCTTTTCTTTATCCTTTTCCTCTTCTGCGGTCGCTTTTTCTTTTTTGGTTTGATGCTCTATGTAATCTATTTTAGGTAATTTTTCAACGTTATATAAAGCACACCTCTCACATTGATCTTTTTTAGGGATGAATAATCCCAAGTTTTTGTTATCGAATGCCTCATTGAAGATAGTGAGAGAAAGAGCTTCAACGTTTTGTTGTTTACACCAATGTTTTACGTAAAAATCATAAACACCTTTTTTTGATGTCCATTCTGGTGGTAAAAGTTATTTTTATTCAATTGTCGCTCGGCAGTAATGTGTCTCTCTTGACGCTCTTTTGCAAAAAGCTTTGAAGTAGTTGATTGCTCTCATGATTTTTGTCTTTGCATCGGCTGAAAGCATTGCTCTTCCATTTTAAGACCGTCCATCTCCCAATGCTAAGAGTATGAAGAAACATTGTACTACAAACTCTTATTCGTTGATCTTGTAATTTTAGATAATAAATTTCAACTTTAAAATCTTGAATCAGTAGGTTTATTCCATCGAAAACATATTTTTACTGCACGGATACATTATATTAACAATACGCAATACACAATATGGCGTCAATCATGGATTTAACCGCGCAATTTGAATTATATGAATTTGGCTGTTTTACGCATCACACTTTTTTGCCTATTTAACAATTAAAGTGAGTTTAGCTGGTTTTATACGTCCATGTCCTTTGTTTTTCTCTTGCGGATGGTATAAAAATGTCATTTTGGACCAAAAGTGGAGTTAGCAGATTGACACTATTAGCCGACGATTTGTACGATTATGAATCGATAATTTAGAAGATTTAAATTCATCTTTACTTGTAAAGTTAGATAACACGAAAACAAAAAAGCCAAGAATGTTCACTGTAACGGAAGAATTTTATAAGATATATAAAAAATATGTTGCTCTTCAACCGATGAATTTGCCAGAAAAACGTTTCTTTTTAAATTACCGACACGGAAAATGTACTAGACAGGTAGTTCGCATTAACAAATTCGGTAGTATGACTAAGACAATTGCAATTTTTTTTAATTAGAAAATTCCCATTTATACATAGTTCACTGCTTCAGACGTTCTTCAGCAACAATTTTAGTAAATGCAGGAGGGGACATATTAACCTTAAAGCGCCATTGAGGATGGCAATCCAGTACCGTGGCAGAAGGATACGTCGAAGAGTCTATTAAAAATAAAATTAACGTTGCTAATAAAATCGTCAACTCCATTGAAAAACCACTCGAACCCTTTAGAGAAATGGAGACAGAAAATACACCGTATGTGAACGATCAACCCTCAACATCTAAAATTAACATAAAAGAAAATTTAATAAAAAGAAATGACGTTCCGTTTAACTATACAAAATTGTAAAAATCTCACAATCAAAATAAACATTAAGTTCCATTACTTTTATTCTCTCAATTTGTGCAGTTGTAGAAAAAGTATAGTGTGCAGCATGTGAGAAAAGTTGTACAATATACTATTGTTTTTCTGGTAATCACACGATTTTTAAAAAAGTAACGAGTGCGCAAGTTGGTCCAATAAAAAAAACTAGGTTCATTTCATGTTTTATTATATTAAATATTAATCTATAACAAAAATTATATATCTATATTTATAAGTTTAGGTTTAAAAAACAATTATATAACTAATTACAGAATTATTAACAATACCTGATCTTTAAAAGATTTTCTTATAAAGAAAAAATCGACAGTGTTATTAGAAAATCTACCTTATTTACACATTGTAAAAAAAACTATGATATTTTTCAATTTATATTATATAAGAAGATGATTTCTCTTTAACAACAGTCTAGTTTTTAGAATACCTTTCTTCAACATTGCATAATGTTCATTGTAGAGGGCACGTACAACCCTGATTAAGTGGTAATTCATAACCCCACAGATATAACAAAGAGATTAAAGTCTATTTATTTAGAGTCAATGAGCTGTTTATTTTTATATTGTTATTTTATTTATTTAATACAATTCTGTACCTACTTTTTGGTCAAACCTCTGGTTGTAGGCTAAACGGATAATCAGGCACTAATATTAAATGTTTAGGCTAGAAAGTACCAGTCAACTTCAGGTGACCAATGACCAGCAAAATGAACAATTTGAATAATCAAAGTTAGCGACAAAACCTTTTTTTAAACTTGAAATTACAGCAAAATACTTCTTAAGCGATAAACAAAACTTTTAAATAGAGGCACTAACAATAATTACCAAGCTAATAACAATGACTAAATAACATAATAACCATGAAGAAACATATAGACCGAAATAAACGAAGGGAAAACATTACAAATAATGAATCATCTTACATCATACCTTGACGACGATAAAGAAATATATAAATAAAATAAACAATGTCACAAAACTTCAAATGGACATGTTCACATGTTATTGGAATAATAAAAACTTTGCTAATTTCAGAAAACAATAATATCAATTTTGTTTTGAGCACATCATAAATACGATATGTACCTGAAACTTCTACATAAACAAACATAAAAGGATGAAAACTATTTGAAGGCTCTTTGTAACCCATCGCTCAGAGTCCTAGGTCTTCTTACTACTACTACGATTTATAAGTAAACTGTGCAATACATTGAATGGTTTGGTGCAATTTTTATTACGTGCAAGTTGCAATTATGGAGAAAAATGAATTTCTAGTTTGCTGATATTACGTCTCCCGTCAATAATTTTAGTTATTTTATGATTCCTTTTCGTCAGAAGTTTATCAAATGTTTCTGCATCTATTCTCTAATATTTTTTGGGGTATTTTCTCATCTATTTCTAATGCTTGTCCCACCATCGCCTAGGTGCCATTTCGGTCCATGAGACTGAAATAGCAAGGCAGCATCAGATATAATTATTATTCCCTTTATTTAGCTTTGTTATTTGTTAGGAATTTTGCTTAGTGGTAATCATAACGCAATGGCAAAGGATAATGTCAAGTGACGTGCAATATTCGTCCATGCAATAATTTGATCGTGCAAGAAATTGCATTCAAACATTGTCTTGCATGTTGTCAAATGGCCTTTACCTTTTTTACTTTCATTTTTAAACCAGTAAAAAAATATTAAATGAAATATGAAGTAAGGAATTGCATCATGTGTAGCTGTCTTAATGCAATGCAAAATGCGATATTTCTTGATCAAAAGCATTCGCAGACAGGAACGAAATATGATAAGATCTTGACATTATCGGTTTTCTGCCATTTTTATTGCATGAAAGTTGCAATCTAGTTACTTTTGGCTTAACAGATCAGCTGACTTTTGTAAAACTTAGCTTCGTTATTTTCATTGTTAAACTAGGTACAAAATATTAGATAAAATTTGAGGTTAGAAATTTGTTTACTTTTACTGTTTACAGAAACTTGCATCCAATTTCTTGCACGTTGTCTTGCATCATGTCAAGCTGCCTTGTTGCAATGCAAGTCGCGATATTTCTTGTTCAAAAGCATACGCAGACAGGAACAAAATATGGAACGCTTGACAAATTAGATTGCAGGTATGAACCTATGTGTTGCTTAATTTTTTTATTAAGTTTAATTATATATATTTATTCCAACTAGTTAAATGTGCTTTTCAGGTCAGAATTTGACAATTGTAGAGAAAATTTTTTGGGTGAAAAAGATGTAGCGAACATAAATTTACCTTTGAGAACTGTTGCTAAGAAAGCAGCCATAGGAGCAAGGCAAGGATTTATGCAAGAAAGGATGTATATCAAAAATGTATCACTGCAAGAAAAGTGGTTATCTTTTTAATTCAAAATGCCACGATATTTTCTCTTGCACTAACAAGTAGATCCTCATCATTTTTTAAATTTATATTTTACTGATTAGATTTTATTGTATGCTTATGTTGATTAACAATATTTGTTTTTGAAATTTTATTTACCAACTTAAAATTGGCAACTAATTTAAGTCGATGTTCCCTAAAATGTTCCTTTAGTATTAGAATAGTCTCAGTCACTTAGATCTTTTCAATAAATATATTTTAAACTATATCTTGTTTTCGATAAAATTTCTAATGCTAGTTATAGCTACAGCTCGATGTGACAACTAGTTTTATCTGAAAATCAAATATATCAATGGTAAATTCTAGTTTTAACTGGGTATTTCTAGTTTTAACAAAGACATCAAGTAAAAATTAGTTTTAACTAGGGTAAACGAGTTTTAACGAAAAATGCGTTTTAATTGTAACATATATACGTAAAGAATACTCTAAATAAATTCCAAATTTTTCAATTCTTCAATTTAATGCAGGAAGTTTTGTTTTATTGATCAGTGCCATCAATTTGTATTTAACTATAATTGCCTAACAGGGATGTAACTATCTTATTGATTTATTTATCTGCAGTTGCACACCTATGATTTTCATATGAAAAACAGTGAGCACCGTCTTCAAAAAGATATTCTAAGAAATCGACTAGCATATTTTTGATTATCCACCCACTCAATTCTTTTTCCAGTATCAATACAAAGAAATGTGTAGCTTTCTTCGTGAAAGCTGCAATCTCTTATTAACCCCTTCAGTTTTGATACAAAACATGTTTTTACTATTTAAATGGTCTATTTATTGTGAATTGTAAGTTGAGAATTAGAATTTGATCTTCACAGTCGTAAGTATAAATAATTTTTTTAGAAAAAATTCACAAAAACAAATGAATTTTCAGAACAAAACATTGTGATAATGTAGAGCTATCCAAAAAAGAAATAATTGTCAGTGAATGATTGTAATACCAAAGCATAAACTTGTACAGTGGCATAAAAAATTAGATAGAAATAAATAGAAAATAGATTTCTGAAATCTTCAAATTTAACTTGGACCTAACTGTATTTCATCTTGTTAATTATTCTGTTACCGAAAGACAATTTGATTGAATTATATGACATATTTTTGTCTTTATTGTTAAAATTCAGGAAATAGAATTACAAATTTTATTTAAATTTCTTAACTATATTTTATCATTAATAAATATCATGATTTTATTGATATAAATCATATCTAAACTAAAATTTGTCTGTATCCTTTGTATTCGATTCTTTTAAAAAATATTCATTTTTTTAATTAAAGGTATACATTTTTCATATTTCATATGCGTGTTGGTTTTCGGATTGTGGAAATTAATTTAATTTAATTTATTCATCATCAGGGAATTAATTAATTGATGATTGTCCTAAATTTTGTTTTTTCTTTTAGAAAAACTATAAAATTCATAGGATGCTAAAATCAATACCAAAGGAGCTATGTTTCAGTAAAAGTGTCAAATATGACATTTTTTAATATTATTTTGCTTTTTACCGAAAACACTATGAAAAAAAACATATTACGAAATACGTCCGTGAAGTTATTATTACGGTACTTGATTAGATATTCTTGACTCGGCTCCTTCGTCGCCTCGTCCATGAACATCTATCTCGTACCATACTAAATCACTTTCCGGACTTGTAACGTAAATAACTATTAATTATAAAAACATTAAAAAAACACGAAATAGAATCAAATACAAAAAGAGATTGTTGGAAATTATTCACCTAGATAAAAATGTTAATTCTCCTGATAATAGACAAAAGCAAAATTTATAATTCAATTTTCCAAATGTCACTAAGTTTTTAATTCTTCTTCTTTAGTAACTTTCAATTTGAATTTGTATAATAAAGAAAAATATGTATTGAGCTGATAGATCAACAAATTTCAATTGACAAGCAGTTTTTATATTTACGACTATAAATCAAACTTTCACGTTTCACTTTTAGAAACAGTAAAAATTTTAAAAAATGTGACCATCAGAAATCAATATAAGCCCAAAAATTCGATAAAAATCAGTTTTAAAACGAATATATTCAATATATATATTAATAACACGGCTATAAAAATATTTTCCAAGATTCCACAGCATCTTGCTGATATCTTATTTTTTTGTTAACTGAAATGCTTCAATTATATTCTAAAAGTGTACAAGGGGAGCGACGTAAGAATCTTATGGTAAAGGAAAGCGGTAATGATAAACAACTTAAATGAATCTAGAAATTATTTGTGAAAAATTGTTTAAACAAAAAAAAAATATATCTTGAAAATTTACACACAAAATTTGACATAAGCCGTTGTTTCATTTGGAAATCACTACTGCCAGTATTGAATGAAGCATAATTTGAGAAAAAAATAGTTTTGGATAGTTAATATACAACTTTTATTATATTGTCTTTTAATTATTTGATAGATATTTATAAAGAAAAAAATTATTGAGAATTCAAAAATTTTGTAGGTAGTTTAAACATTTCTGTAGGGCGCCATATTGCGTTCTTTGAGTACATATAAACTAATTTTGATAAAAAAATTCTTATTTATTAAGTTTATTAAAACAATTTCATGAAAAATTAATAATTATTTACACTTATCAAGAAGTTTTTCGATTTGATTCTACGACTTTCCTTTAGAAGCGGTGTAAATTCAAAGTACAAAATTACCATGTAATTTAAGCGCGATTTTGTTTGTCTTTCTTATATTTTTATTTAAAGAGTTATATATGACTGATATTACTAATATACTACTCTATTAATTGGAACTGATAAGGTGTATTTTTAATTTGGAAATTTTTGTTTAAACATATAGACTACAAGCTCAATAGAAAATTTTGAGAGGTCATTTCAGCCACCACGAATCACTTTTTAATCAATAGTACTATATGTAACCAAACAATTTAGAAAATATGCCTCGGTACAGATGAGTACACAGGTAAGGTAAACCCAGCACTGAAGGCGGGTACTTTTTAGTCGAATATATTTGTGCGGCATTCAGAACTTGAGTAGGTAGTTCATTGTTATAGTTTATAATTTATCAAAAAAGTGGTTGCCGTACTGGAAATAATGATCTTACCGATAAAAACAACAATTTATTCCCTTTATTCAGAAAATTGTTTATAAGTATTTCTAAGAACCATAATTTTTAGATGGCATGGTTGCTTAAAAGTTTTTTCATGTATCAAATAGACGATTGAAATTGATGCCTTATTTTTCAATTACCTTAATGAATGGGAGTTGAAATCCAGGGATTTACGTCCCAGATTTCTCACCCCTGTTCCAGTATGTACTGCGTTGCAAAAAAGCGAATATGTAATAACCCGAATCGTTGCTTATAAATACCGTACTCTATCAAATTACCGAAAACGGGGTAAACATTTTCGGAAAATCAAAAATTTTTCCATCTCCTGGTACCAATATTACCCATATATTTTTGTACGGCATTAGGTAGTATGTCATTATTTTTTTTTACCTACTTAAGTTCTGTATGTCGTACAAATATGTTCGACCAAAAAGTACCCCCCTTTCAGTACTAGGTTTGCGTTACCTTTCAAATTTTTCTATTGGGATTTTAGTCTAATACAATAACTGTAACAAGGTTGGGTTTATACAGATACAGTATGGTATTATCTAAAATTTTTGATCAACTTTAGTGCCTGAACACTGCATCTATGCACATTGTTTCAAATAAATTGGTGTTATCTAGTATCAGCAACAACATTGTTGAATAGAGTAATTACTCCAAACACTCAGAAACCATCATCGATATCAAAGTGTCAACAATGGGTAGATAGCAAGTACTTCAACTACATGCTTGAAATCACTGGAAGAGATACATCAACTTCATAAAACACAATAGACAACAGAACTAAAAAATATAACAGTGGCCAAGCTCAAAGGAAGGAACAAAACAGAGAAAGGGAATTAAAATAGAGATTATAAGTAGAGGAAGACATCACTTGGATAAATAAGAATTGGAACAAAGTTGAAGTAGGTGACTAATAAGACAAATTTCAAATAATTGACAATGGAAACACGCTGAAAAAGAAAATTAGGTGTAAAGTAGTAAAAAGAATGTATGTATCGTGCAAAATTTAATGGATTTAATTCCAAAAATATACTTCTATTGTAAAAGTCTAAAGTTTTAAAAATAATTACAATTTGTTCATTGTGCAATTATTTTAGAACAAATTGTCGAATTTCAACACGACTTGATCATACAGAGCGATCCGTAAATAGTTTCAAAAGAGATGGCAACTATTTTTCAAACATACTGTATATTTACATCCTGATATTCCGGAATCAATTGCAGTTTATGTTACTTCGCGTCCAATGTTCGATAAAATTATTATTTTAGAACAAATTATCTTTTTTTCACATGACTAGATCATACTGAGCGTTCCATAAATCGTTTCAAAAGAGATGGCAACTATTTTCTAAACATACTGTATATTTACATTCTGATATTCCGGAATCAATTGCAGTTTGTTAATTCACGTCCAATTAAAAAAAAACTATTTTTGAACAAATCATCGAACACGACTAGATCATACAGAGCGTTTCCTAAATCAAGAATCAAAAATTAATGTATAATGTCATCTACAATGTTGAAGTATTCTAGTTTTTCACACTAATTAAACAAAAATCTTGTTAATGTGTTTCAATTTATTACAGTGAAGGGATATGTTTTACTTCTTGGAAGTTCTTTCAATAAATTAAATTGCTGATTTCTAATATTAAATGTGTCATCATTTTCTTCTTCCACAAATTTAACATAAATTTGTAATTTTTAATATCTACAAAATAATACTTCTTGTGTCCTACAATAAATTTATATTATACATTATTTACAATAAACGCTAAAATTGTATTTATAAGCTAAAATTGCAATGTTCAGCACCAAAATTAAATAAATGTCTACTAACTACAATATTACTTCTTTTTAGTTTATATTTTTAGGTAACTAAACGACTAGAATATCCCCATCTTAAATAAATTCTAAATCCACTAATTTGTTGATTTGCCTCCAGTTTATCAAGATGTAACACTCTATCTATAACAAATTTTAATTAATGTCAATTTAGAAGTATGATGTAAGATTCATTCGTTTTAGGTACTGTAAGACCCCGCTTAACACTTTCTCATTTAGCGCTGTTTTATTTCAACCCGGGGATTCCCCGAAATTGTGCGCAGCGCTAGGTTTCCAAATATGTCCGAAACAGTGTAGTTGTGTTTCTTGTTTGATGCGGTGCTGTACTGACGCAGTTATTTCGTTTAAGTTTTTACAAATTTAGTATTGTTTTTCCAGTGACGAACCGAGTGTCGTAAAATTATGTTTCTGGTTCCAATAAGATTTTTATCACCCTAACAATATCGTATAATATTGTTTAGTCTCTAAATGGCGAACATGTTATGATGTCAATCGGCATCCAAACACATTTGGAGTTATGTAACTTCTGGTTTAATCAGAGAGCGTTTCAGAAGTAGGTTTATTAATTATATTGATTTCTATAAGTTTGGTTATAGGTCTATGCATAACTGTAAGGTCTAACCTGAATGTCTTGAATACGCATAATATACAATAATTTATATGTCAAAATGATCAATAGGATTAAACCTTCACCAGAAAAAGAATTGATAAACTACTGGGAAAATTATGTAGAGGACATGGGCGAGACCGAACAATATAAGATATACCTACACTAAGCAAAGATGAAGAAAATTAGCCTTTGTCTGCGCTATCACAGGCATATAACTTCTACATATAAGAATATTTTGTGGAAAGAAAAATCACTACAGCTAAATGGAGACCAATTACACTTCACCAGAAAAACAGAACTTAAAGATGTCGACTACTTCGAACATGAGGTCATTTATCTTTACTGTTTCTTGTTTGTAAACTTCCTTCTTTCAATTTCCATATATTTTGTCTTTTCCTGATTTATTTTCAATCTTCTTTTTCTTGTCCCTCTTACAATTTTTTCTAATGTGCTCTCAAGACTCGGTCCCTTGTTTCTAGAGTTAAATTATCAGCAAATGCTATTACTTGTATTGATTTATTAATGATACTACCATCGATATTACATTCTCTTGTTATGCCTTCAACTGTAATGTTAAACAGTATCGCTTAGAGTCCATCACCCTCCCTTACCCCAGCATTTATTTCAAATCCTCAAATGGTCCCTTTTTTGTTATTACCCTTGACCTAGAATTTAGCTTAGTTATTTCCACCAATCGTATAAACTTTTGGGGTACTTGTAGTTTTTTCATGACCTTTATAATTGTCCTCCTTTTCAGACTGTCGAATGCTTGTTTGAACTCGATGAAAAGCATTTGCATATTAATATTGTGGCCTTCTTCGATCTCTTTTTTTATAGTATGTATCGCATCTACTGTTGATTTTCCTTGTCTATTTCATTTATTAATATTGTTAGTATGTATATGGTATTTATCAAACTAATACCTCTATAATTACTACGTACGTTGTAATTTACTCCCTTCATTATTGGTATAATCAACCCAGTAGGCATTGCTTCTGTTTCCCATACTCTTTCTTTCATCTTGAATATATTGTAACTCCCCCGTATTTTATTAGTTCATTTACTATTTTGTTTATTCCTCCTGTTTTATTGTGTTTAAGTTTGTTTATGTCATTAAATTCCACTTCCGTCGGTTTTTCTTCATTTTCTAGTATTGTAACATTGTCACTTATACCATCTTCTTCCGTTAATAAATTTTTGAAATACCAACTTCATTATTTTTCATTAATATTTTTTGTAGTTCGTTTTCTATTTGGTTTCTTTGTATATTGATATAATTTTATATTATTTTCATCATCATTTTCCAACTTGTCCATTCTATCATTTGAGTATTTTATTCTCTTTGTCTTTATTATCCTTGAGCTCTTGTTTTATTTTTCTATATAGATTATTGAAATTGAAATTATTAAAATAAAATTTTATAGTCCTTATTATTATTGTATTATAGGTCTAAATTCGCCATTGGTTAGAATCCCAGATACAATTTTATCCCTTAGCATTGCTACTGAAAAATCCTCCACAGGTTCAGGTGGATGGCAAGGTTTCTTAAGATGCTGCTGGAAAAAATATTGTGTTTCTAATCGAATTTTGTACCAAAAAAAATATGCCACGAAATTTTATTTTAAAAATTCTGTCTTTTCAGTGTTCTAATAGAATAAAATTTTAAAACAATAAATTTTTCAACGGGAAACAGTGTTTTCCATTAGTAGAACCCCCCAATGAAAGCTAGTTTCAACTGAAAATTATATTAAATGAAAAAAAAACTAGTAATAGTATTTCATAGTGAAAAATGTGAAAAAAACTAGTTTTAACGCCGAGAGTACTAGTCAACACTAGTTTTAACTAGTGGAAACAAGTTTTAATGGAATGGGTTTGTGAAAACTAATTTTCCCTTGTCAAAACTAGAATTAACTGAAAACGGGTTTTAACTGTAACATAAAATGACAATTTATTACTTTGACAAAGCATGGCGTAACAAATGACATTCTAAAAATAAATTTATTTTTTACAATATCTTGTAACATTGTTTTCAAGAGTGACAAGTGACAATTTGAGAATACTGTAAATCATTTATGAGAACAGGGTATAATGGGTGTTAGCAATCTAATTTCATATGTCCATTACCATTCCTATTTGCAACTCAATATTATTTTAGAAGAGAACGGTGAGCAGTTATAATAGTTTTACAATTGTAACTTTTATACATAAACAATTAAAATTGTCAAATATTTCTATGAAAACAAGATTTCTTTCTTGGGAAGTTTTCACATTTGCATTTTTAATGAGATGCCAAGGAGAAAAGGTGAGATTCTAATGAAATTCACTTTAAAATAATGTCTCAAACCATATGATAGAGAGCTGACCACCAAAAATTTCTAAATATCTTTCAGATAGTTGTTAAAAAACTATTTAGTTAGCTTGTGTAAGACTTATACAATAATTTTTATGAATAATCACTTTTAAAAATATGAAGGATGAAGTTTTTTTAATAAAAATGAACTAATAATCCCAACCTTTGCAATAACACAAAGTTTATCCCAAAAATTTCCTCAACATCCACTATTCCAAATATGTTATCACCTATATTTAACTACATTGATAATGTACAATCATGGCCCAAATTATTTTTTAGTTGAAACAGTGTAATTTTTTGATAGTAGTCAATAAAAACAGCTTGTGTCATTTTTTGGACAAAGAATTTTTGTAATAATTAAAACAATCAGTTTTGTTGGGTTTTTTGACAATGTCATGTAGATACATGGAAAAAGAAATTAAGACCTTCACAATTAATAAACCTATTAAACATATTTTTTGTTCATTCAGGTATTATAACTATACTATCTCTTTCATGTACTCCAAATGGAGTATGTTCAATGCACAGACAGTATCTCGTGCAAAAAAACAGACTAAAAAATATAAATTTGATTCAATCCAAAGTACAAGGAAATTCAAAATTAGTAAATCATAATTATGAAAAGACTATTCGAAAGAAGCTTTGATGAAAAAATAAATTGATAATTGTAATATTTGAAAATAAGTAGTAATTACATGAGTAATTAACATTTTCCATGCCCAAAAGTTATTTGTATAGTAATTGAAGCAGAAAATAATTCAAGTAAATATTTGACAATGTCATTTCAAATATTCAGTACCTGATTGTGTCTTTCATATTACTTTTACATCAATAACTTATTTCCAATGCAAAATAAATATTTTCCTAAGCCATGGTTATTTTCAATATTGTATATTGGTTTTCCATTTTTTTTCCATAGTCTGTGATATTGTCTACATTTCTAGTATTTGAAGATTATTGAATATTTAGATAATTAGTGGTAGAACAAAATTATTTAACACCATTCCTGCTATCAATTAACAAAATAATTATAAAAATGTCCATGTTTCAAATTATCTTACATAAAAAAAAACATCTAAAACAACAGTCAGTAATGGATGTTAAAATAAAAATGACACAAGTGTATTTTTTTAACATTTATCTCAGATTCTAGCATATAATGTTATCAAAAAGGTTAACATATCACCTAATATCACTTGCTTAAAGAAGCTGCATATTCTTCCGCTTTACCTTTATTAATATAAAACAAAAAACAACTACAAAAAGATCATCATCGTACGCTCCCCCGATCAATAAATGTCTGAATTCGAAAAGAGAGAGTTTGGCCTATTAATAAGGTCCTAAGATATATATACATATCACAACACTGACGAGAAAAAGCGAGCATCACTTAAGGTACGACTTATACAAGATCTTACTCTTGCAGAGGTCTTTTTCTGTCTCAAACAGGAACTGGACGTCGCGCAACGTTACTTTCTTCATGCGCTGTCGCAATGGGAGCTGACCTCGGGTGCCACTTCCTACACCACTGGAGTTTGACTAGAAAATAATATTAGTTACACTAATTACTATCTTTTTCCTCAAATAAATAAAAAATAGATATTTTAATTACATATGCCAATTGTAATTACACATTTAGTGGGTAGAACATAAATAAATATGTTGGTCATCCTTAGAGAATTATTTCTATGAACATTGTAATCCAGAGATACAACCTCTTGCGTGTAAATTGACTCATCTACTGCTGGGAACCATCAGGATCTGTTCATCATCTGGTTGGGTGATATAAAACCATTAACGTTACATCTAGGATTACCAAATCTTTGGTCTTTTATTAATGTGACTGTAATGTATCCATAAATTTAGCTACCTAACTTAAGGATTATTGTATTCTTTAAGATTTTTGATATACGATCCTAATAGGGACCCACATCATAGTTAATTGACTCCAAGTGTTCCTTAGACACACATTAACGTATAAAATGGTTGATTGATGATTGTGTGTATTTCTTTCATATCCTTTATTGAACGAGTTTGTTTTATTATATATTGTGAAACACATAAAAAACAAAAAATGGAAAGGCCCAATAGTGATAATATATAAAAAAGACAAAACAAAAAATAATCAAAAAAACATATAAAGAACATATAAGAACGAAGTGGCAATGAGGACGATCAACTAGTTACCTGATTTGAATTAGTTATTTCTCCATCTAATCTAGGCTTTTTTCTAGGTCCAATAGCCTGTAAGGCAGTGGCATTCGCTTCTCGCTGCCTCAATTCTTCCATTTCTACTCTTTGCATTTCTTTGGCTTTAGCTTTCAATTTAGCCTGTTCGGGATCCTCAGTTCGTGATCGACTCTTCGCCGCCCTTAATAATACCTCCCGCTCCATTTCTTCGTGTCGTTTCCTTTCTGCTTTGTCCAAATCTTCTAAAAACTTTAACTGACCTAAAAATAAGGTTTTTTCTTCGATAATTCTATTGCAGATATATTACATTTTTAAGAGTTATTCTATTGATAATTAATCAATTTTTCTCTAGTAGCACAAATAGCACAAAGCCAGCACAATTGAACCCTATGTTTTTGGAAATTTCGTAAATGGCTGGGCTAACTTTTTTTTTAATTTTTTATCAGCTTACAGAACTTGAAATTTTATGTTTAAAAAATAGAGTATTACCTTTAATGTCATTTGTTACTTCATATCGTTGATTTGTCTTGATATTATCCAATCTATGTTCAGTTATAACTGATAATTTTTCTATGAGATCTCTTAGCCTTTCTTGTGCTGCATGTGATATACATGCCGCAACATCCGTACTAGGCTCTTCTAATCCATGCCTTGCCATTGCTTGTCGAATCCTATGCTGTAATGGCGGCATTGAACACATAACTTCTTCTTTACATGACCTAATTTGAGTTCCCACGAATTCCGTTGACCCAAGAATTTTTTGCGTTTCTTCAGCGAGATTAACACCACCCATAGCTGCAACATCGTTAATGTCGTCATCTCCAGTATAAGCAGAAGAAAATGTCTTCTTTTCTTTGTCTTTGGCTAATGGTTTTAATGTGGAAGGCACTGTTGGTTTTGACCCCTGTTGCTTTATTGTACCGATTTGTTTTTGGGCAGGGAATGCCGTTCGAACTGGTACTTGCTGTCTGATTTGACCTGAAGCTAAGGTTCTTACCTAATTTAAAATAAACACAAGTCATTATTGAACTTATTTCATTTCTTAATCCAGTAAAATACGAGGTGTATGAGAACACTAATGAGATTCATATACCAAAGCTTTTATTTCTCGAATTAGTTCTCTTGGGCAGCCATACGCCGGAGAAGTCATTGTTTCCATTCTCAGTAGCAGCGCTAGAAGTGTTCAACTAGTTATTGCAGCTCTTCATTTTAGGAAATCCTTGTCCCAGAGTGGATTCTACTATTCTATTTCCCATAGCCTCTATTAATAAGTCTGGTGAACACAATATTCCCAAATCGCCAAGGGTTTTGCCAATCTCTTAGTTTTTCCACACACCTTGTATATGTAAGATTGAAATAGTGAAAATGCTTTAATATATTGAAGTTTATAAATGGTAATCAAGTAACTAGGAAAAGTTTTAAGATGTAACTTACTTGAACAGGTTGTCGTATCAATGTACTCCTAACCTGCTGTCCATTTGGATAAACAGGATGAAGAGCTGGAGGTTGAGACGTTGAGACTATAACATTATTAGGTATTGTTGGTTGTCGTATGGATGTTACCATCCTTGTCTGCTGTACAGGTGTTCTAAGAGGAGTTACGACACGTTGTTGAATAACTTGGCCAGGTCGAACTACAGTGGTACCAGGTGCGACTATCCTTACATGATTAGGCTGTAAACCGGCTGGTCTGATGGTCTGCACTGTTGGGGTGGCCCCCGCTATCGAGTAAACTACATTCGATGGCGGAGGTCGAATTCCATCTATACTAAGCTCCTGTGTAGCTAGTGAGTGCCGAAGAAGAGGGAGACTTTTCTATAAGAAATCAGTATATTTTCAATATTTTATGCAGATAATAATCTTTCCAATAAACATATGTTTCTAATAGTAAGAAATGAAATTTCAATGACCAATTTACATATCGAAGCATAAAAATAATTATAACTGTTAAAAAAAATTTAATTACCAAATTTTGATTGATATAAATAAAATAAAACTTAAATTTATCGTAAAATAATAATTAAAAATAATTAAGGGTTGAAAGGTTATTCAAACCATCATTTTTCACACTATAATTCAAATTGATTTGGATTTAGATACTTTTCATCTTTCTTGGAATAACAATTTCAAATAGAAAAGTAAATAAAAGGTGAATATAAGGGGTTCTGTCTTAGCCTATTAGGTTAATATTACTTTATGACTCACGGATGAAACAATAAATCATAATGATTTCATTATAGTTTCATTTCAGTTAATGTTTTAGTACAGCATCATTTTTACCTAACCTGAAAATCAGTTGATATCATTCAATATGTAAATTATTCTCTAACATTTCACTTTATATCTCATTTCAGCATAAAATTGACCTAAATAAACATCAAACATATTACCAAATATAATTACTGTCAAACTGATAATAACTAATTCCATAAGTAACATGATGTAATTTTTTCATGAGTGTCAATAGTATATTATACAAATTTAAAAAAGCAGATAAGGTAATATGTTGAGAACATATTCTTTACTTCTTTAATCATATTTTATATATATTTCTGTAGTAAATGACTTTATAAGTATGAAAATAATAAAATGAAATAAATTGGACAATCAAGGAAAATTTACATAAATTCTTCATCTGCTAAAGAAATTAATAGATTTTTTACATCTGTTAATGACAAGATTATGGTTACTATCAAAGTTACATTAAAGAAAATAATTGATAAAATTGATTGGGCTTCACACCTAATGTGGATTTACGCAGGACAAGTCACATAAGTGTGCTCAAAACTCTATTCTTGAATATTTTCTCTTAGACAATTGAGGCATTGTCTCAATACTACTACTATGAAGACTGTACCTTTTCGTAGACACTCAACTTATAATAGTATAGTAGCAACAAAAGGTCTTCATAAATCTGCAGTTTAGTAGAATAGAATCTCAGCAAAATTTGAATAAAAAAGTCTAAAAATCTAATGCCAAGTTAAAATAAAACATTTTTGATTATTTACTTACCTTAAGAAATCCAATTAGGCACGGTTGGGGAGATGCATTCAATAATCTTTCGAGCTTGTCACAAAAATCTTCAGGTTCCACTTTGTTGTCTATGAGTTCTTGAATCAGTTGCCGGACATTTCTCTCAACTGATTTTGGTTCTCTACTTGAAAGTTCTAAAAGGTTTGCCAAAAATTTTCTACATTTTTCTTTGGTATTATCATTAGCAGGTCTCTGAAAATTAGAAATAATTAAACTAAGATAAATATTATAAATAAATTCACTCTCAAAGCTAAATTTTTTCGATACATTATCCTGGGGCATGTCCCAGGTTTGGTCTTTATTTAGGGAAGGTTATTCTTAGTTGATTTCGTCTCCAACATTCTATGTGATGTTTTCTCTGCCACGCTTTCCAGTACTCTGTGGAGAGCTGGGATATTTAGTATCACTTCTAGTGCAGTTGCATGATTTCATGGCCCCGATTGCACATAAGCAAGCCAGTCTTTATACCTTTGCGAGATTGTTCTCTGTGGTATTCAGACTAGTTCTAGTACCCCAAACCCCCTATGTGATGATTGGTCTCATAATTGCCATGTACATCCACAGTATGATCTTTGGGTTACAATCCCAATTCCTCCATACGAAGCACATCATTGGTGCTTTTGTGGCTTTAGTGATTATCTCTTTAATTTTCTATCTTTCTATCTAGTGTGGGTCCCAGATATTTCCCCTCTGTTTTCTATTTGGCCGTCTAGCTTGATGATTCCCATATGGTGGAAATATGCGTTAAATTCTTCACATACAGTGATGAATCTTTAACAGAAGTTATCCATCCACAGCATATCTGTTAAATATGAAGTATATTCAACTCACCTGAACCTGTACTTGCACTTGTCCCTGCTGAACAACAGGTTGAGGTGTCGACGTTACTGTTGTGGTTGCACCAGTTTGTATAGGATTCGTAGCTGTAGTACTCTGAGATATTAAAAAGTAAATTAATCACAAAATATATTTTATCACATAACAGGATCAAGATAAAAAGTTAGCAGAGAAAAGTCAGCAAAATCGAACTAAGCTGATAATTAGTCAACAAATAATGAATTTTGTAGCATTTTGAAAAAATGAGGACCACTTCTTCTAACACAATTTACAGAATTGTAGTAATTTTAGGGTAAAATGTCGTATTCTGAGTAATCGACTGTGGCAATAAAATTATTTCTATGGCAACTTATTAGCAACAAATTTTCTTTAATTTCAATACCAATATGATATAATTGTATGAGCAAAAGGTAAGTACCTAGATTTAACATTTTATAGGGAATAGACCTAAAAAACAAAATCAATTTTCTTTTATATCTAATTAGCAACAAAATTAATTTGATTTTATGACTTTTCATCAGTTAACAGTATCTTGAAGATTTAAAAATTGGCTGTGGATTATCAACAAATGAAAATGCGTTGCACTACTGTGAACTTAGTATATAACTTGCCATTGGAAGGACTTTATAGTGTTAAGTCTCTCTGATCATTGACAAAGTTTTCTAACTCGACATTATAAGCTTCAGGTTTGAGTATAATTCAACTTAGCTTATATAAACTTGGATTCTTTGGAAACCACCATTCAATAGTTTGTGTTAAGAAGTTCCGATTTTCTATTTCAATTATTTTACTCTACGATGGCTCCTATACATTACAAAGCAAATTTTTCTCTTTTATTGTGATTTATATATAAGCTTCTGACAAAACTTTGGATGGAAAAAGGCAATAACAAAATGTGAAAAATAATTTTGAGAAATATGTTTCTTAATTGAAAGGAGAAATAAAATGGTAGATCATATTTAAGTATCAAGAGAATTAATAAGATGACAAGAGAAAAGATGAATTAACAGGGGATGGAAAAGGTGAAATAAATTGGAACATAGGTTGGAGTACAACTTTAGTAATTTTCACTGTAGGCATTATACATAAAAAGTCAAAACAATCAGATGAATACACTTTGAGTACTGGTTGTATCCCCATTGTCAATCATTGTTTCCTTTGCAATTTGTCACTGTTTGAGTCGGCTAAAATTTTTGTTTATGTTTATTAGTATAATATAAAAACTTACTGATTGAACAGTCTGCATTCGGAAGGTAACCTGTTGCCCTCCAGCTTGTGAAGAATTAATACCCGTTGGAGGAGCAGGTCCCACCCTCAGTAGCTGGTACTGTCCATTTTCAGTCTTGAGCAGCAACGCACCCTGCTGGCCGGGTTGTAAACCGTGAAAACTTTGTAAGGTTAATTGCTAAAACATGGACATACACACCTTTTAGACAAACACTGGGGCCCAAAACAGACTCTGAAACGTAGCAACAATCTACGGGTAATCAGAGTTGCAAAAGCATACATCAATTAGGTCTGGTTTTTTACTAATTATTCTTTTAGTTTGTAATATTTTTTTCACGTGCAATAAATAAAAGTTATTTAGAACATTTTTATTTCTTTGAAAACCAGTCCTAATAATAAAGCAAAAAGCTACCAAGCACAAGAAACAGTGAACTTATTAATAGCAAATAAATACACACAGGCATATTCATATATCTAGATTCAGAATTTGGTATTCAAAAAAGATAGGAATAGCAAGAAACATCAATAAATGCCATATTTATAGCTACTGTCATTTTGAGGGTTGTTTGTTGAACGAGATGAATTTAATATTTCCTTGTGAAGTAATAACGCAATCTCTATTAATTAATGTAAAATTCAAGTAATTTTCAAATGTTTAATATCTTTCGACCATTATTTCATTCTCTGATGATTTATACATAGTTATTTGAAAGCTTGGAATACAAGTAAACTATGGTGTTTCACTGCCACAATCTCACAACAGTCACATTCATAAACTAGGCAAAAACGTTATTCCAATTTATATATTTGATATTGCATTGATATTTAAAAGGAGTAGTACATTCATTGAAATTAGAAGTATTAGGAAGTATTAGAAGTATTAGATTGCTATTTGAACAATATATATATATATATATATATATATATATATATATATATATATATATATATATATATATATATATATATATATACCATATATATATATATATATATATATATATATATATATATATATATATATATATATATATATATATATACCATATGTACCATATACATATATACCATTTGAAATGTTCAACAATTATAGTCAAACAGGAATTAATTTTTGAAATACTCTCAATTTTATTGAAAATTTAATTCATATTGATGTGGTATAAATTTAACAAAATAAGCAGCACTGTTACTGTAGGTAAGATATAAAAATATTAGTTATAAATTCTTTATATTAGTAATGTGCATGCAAAAACAAACATATTGCCACTTTTTTAACA